>NC_092646.1:10862033-11035596 GCF_039555335.1 Amphiura filiformis | reverse complement strand
AGCATGAAAAAAAAGAACAGTTGAATGCAAGGAGATGTGGACTGTGGAGTATGACTCTGTCACTCTAGTTTTGACAGTAAAATTAACAATAACATAAAATTATTACATGCTTGATGTATTTGACAAACAAACAAAAAATAATGTATTTTTGGCATATATTTTGCTCAAAATCAATGCAATCAAAATCAATCTTTTAGGGTACTTTAATTTTGCAGAATTTTGCCTTAAAACTTGGTCAAAGTGATAATGTAAATTGTCTAGCTGTAGCTGCAAGGCTTATATTAACCAGGCACCCAGGCTTTTTTTTACCCCATGGTGAGATACCCAGTTTTGGCTCCTGGTATATACAATATTTTAAACTACAAACTATAGGACCAGGAGCTATCTTTGGGACCAGGAGCTCATTTTAGCTCCTGGTTCATGCATACTAATATAAGCCCTGCCTAGCTGCCATCTAATTTGCATATCATATTATATGAACTAATTTGAAAACTAATTTGCTTTAATGCTAATTTTGCGAATTAAGGTGGCTAGCTAATTAACTGAACAGTGAACATACATTATCTGGAAATCATTGAGAACACTTGACCAAGTTTGAAATCAATATTCTGTTAAAATAAAGAATGTTACGAGCATTCATTGTTTTATCAAAATATTGGCAAAAATACAGTCTAATGATGGCCTACGATGTACCAATGGTCCATGGGGTACCAGCCTCATGGTCCAGCATGTTAATTTCTTTCTGCAACCATAATGGGCATAATATATCACTAACCGCATAGTCCGAGGCACGGGTTCATTATTGTCAGGGTTAGGGTCTTATGGTTAGGGTTAGGGTAAGGGTTAGGGTTAGGCTTATGGTTATGGTTATGGTTAGGGTTAGTGTTAGGGTTAGGGATTAGGGTTAGGGTTAGGATTATATTTGTATTTATTAGTACTAATATACTAGTAATAGTATGTTGTGTGTATGCACTTTATTCCGTAATCAATAAGTATCATAAACAAACACCTTTCTGGCACAACGAATCATAGCACAGTCGTATAAGCATTAGACTATGGGTACATAGATTGTGGGTTCGAACCCCAGGTAAACCGTTGTAGAATTTTAATTCTATCGATTTCTTTTTATTTTATGTTCATTAAGTAATGTTTATTAAGTAAGAGGAAATAATAATAGTAATAAACTCGTGTTATATCTAGCCTCATAGCCTAAAATTACATTATGGTTGCAACCAGAATATTCTTCTCTCTCCTCTTCCCTTGTCAAATTTTTTGATTGTATAAAATTAATATAACATGTTTGTTTTTGCTTTACAATTTCTTTATTAGAACCTCATCAACCCACATCGTCTCTAGCCTGCCAGCCACCGCCAGTCAGTCTTCTCATATCAAGAACAAACAGTCTCAAGAACAAACAGTACAAGTCATCGATCCTGTCTTGGAATAACAAGTAAAATCGTTTTTCGTTCAAGGATTATAAAACTGTGTTAAACTTCACCATGTGGCTCATCAGTGCATGGTTGGTGTTATCATCAGTGTGTTTACACATAGCAACGGCAGACAATGAAAATTGTGAGTTAGAAAATGTGACTTGTGAATGCGAAGGCAAAAATATCACCTACTACAACACATGGCCGCTTGCGGATAATATACCAAGCGAAGTTGTCTCGTTGACTATTACCGGATGCAATAAGACAAAATTACGCGAAAGCAAAACCGAGTTTGGTTACCTCAAAGATTTGCTTGTTTTAAACTTGACAGCTAATAATATACAAAAGTTTGCTTCACCGGGGTCTCTGCATCATAGAGACTTGCCTTCACTGCAGGAACTTATTTTAGATACTAATAATCTGACCACATTTGTTGATGCATATCAGGTTTTAACGGTTTGAAAGAATTGCAAGTGTTAAGCTTACGGAATGCATTTCAAGACAGTCGGCACATCATCAGCAACTTAACCAAAGCATTCACACACTCAAGTTTTGAAAGCTTACAGGAGCTGCGGCTGGATGATAATGATTTTGGTGTGATAGGGCGAGATCTGTTTTTATTTGATGGTGGTAAGAGGAGTGTGGTGGAGAGGATATCGTTAAGGAACTGTAGTTTAACATATATCCAAAAGGGAACCTTCAAGACTGAATTGATGCCAGAGTTAAACTATATAGATTTGAGCATGAATAGGATAGAAGAGATCACAGATGAGCAAGGTTTCCTCTCCGCCTTGGACAGCTTTGGAAATCAGCTGTCAATCAATTTAACGGGGAACCCGTTCAACTGCAATTGTGATCTAGAGCTATTCAGGACTTGGTTGAATGACACAAAAGTCCACATCGTGGACAAGCACTCGATTGATATGTCTCAAGGCTGATAACGTCAACTTAACGGGGATGTCGATCGCGTCATTGACGGACGAACTGGATTGCACGGCGCACTTGAGCATCTATATCCCGGGGCAGATGAGTCTGCCGTATACCATCCTGATTATAATATTCAGTATGATAGGCGTACTCTTCTTAATCGTCATGTACATGAGACGACAGGAGATACACACATGGTTTTTTATTACTTTGACTTTCATCAAATATGTTTTTTGCAGTTCAAGGACTGGATACAGTGATATTGGTAGAGTACAGAGAAGTGAAGTGCCAACTGTTGAGCCTGAAGTGCCACCGACTGAAGTCTAACGTCAGGGCGTTGATGGATATGAGCAGTTTTGCCATTTCACGTAAGTTGTCTTTAATTAGCTGGTCTAACACATTGTTACAGGGTGGAGGGGGCTGGAGGCACAAATGAGCAGAGGCTTGGGGACTTGAGGCTTATGGGTTTTATGCCAAAGTCATGAAAAATCATCTATTTTGAGACCATGAACATTTGTGATGTAATCAGGCAAAATCAGTCGGAAGGCAAAATATTGATTTTGAGATATTGTCAAAACAAAAGAAATAATTTAGCTCTCTTTCATATTGTTTTGGAAACCCTTCAACTGCTCATATCTTTAGAACAATTTGTTCAATTTCAATGAGGTTTTCTGCTAAATGTAGCTTTGCAAATGCTTTATACATCAAAGTAGAAAAATGAAAATTGACTATGCCCAACTTCAGACTGATTTTGCTTGGTCACACCACATTTTATATTCTTTGATCTGCATGCAAAGTTTTTGGTCTTTTTCAAAAATGTGACGTGATCTGGTTCATGGTGACCAAAGGAGGCATTTAAAAAATTAAGTTACCGGTACTTACTATAATTATTACCTTATGCAAACTTTAAATATAATAAAACACCTACACTGTAAGGTCTAGCATATACTTGGTTCTAACTTCTAAAGTTATGAAGTTTTCTTATATCTATTTTATGTTTTTACTGCCTTGACCTGCATGGACCAGATCATATCACATATGGTAGATAAGGTTTTGTTGCAGGTATTACCAGGCGGCGGATGACATGATCGAGCCGGCAACTCGTGGAACCGCCCGGCCGTATGGCATTTTCCATATACTCGGTTAATTTTGTGGGGTTCATTATCGAACCCCAACGGTTTTAACTTGTATTTATATTATTTATCAACATAGGCCTATTTGTTTGTGATATTTCAAGCGTTTTAAAATTTCAAAATAATCCCATTCAATTACACGGTTGACGATGAAAATTTACTGAATTTAGGGACTGCACGTCATACACCACCTGGGTATTACATTAATTAAATTTGTCTGAGGTTTTCATTTTCACAGATAATTTTGGAACTGCAAATTTAAAATAAGGCTTCAGAAATATTTTTACCCATGTATGGACGAATCCAACGAGCCAAGTGATGGTCAGAATTTAGTCGGCCATGACTGTGTCCCCGGCGCACCAAACTGGTGTTGTGAGTTGTGACTGCCCGGTCTGCCCCATTGGGTGGATTAAAGCCGCTTAAAAATCGATGTTATGTTGTAAACTTTCATCATTCTATTGTCTACATGTAATACGGGTGATGAAATGCAGTTTAAAATACCCGCCAAGGATGCAACATTTCATATTTTAGGTGGGATATACGTGACAGGGACCCAGCTATGGCTGTCATTGAGGTGTAGGAATGTGTGAAAGTGGATTCGTCTATACGTAAGCTTTAATTTCTCGGTTCAAAGCTGTTTGAAATTGAGAGTACTTTCAGAGAAATTACAAAACTGATCAGAACAGTTTTTTTTTTTAAATACCGCTTTATATGTCATGCATTGTCGCTAAATTTGTATCAAGTGAGAGATCTAGAGCCAAAGAAGTGTTCAGGTACCATACATACATTAAAAATATTTTATTGTTACATGCAACATGAATATTTTCATAACATTCAAAAAGTTAGAGCCAGTTTAAAAATGAGCAAGAATTTGAGATGAGAAAAAGAAAACTTGTTTTGACTCGGGGGTTGGTTCACGATTTTTTAAAATTATTTAATTTTCTTTTATCAAAATTTTATATTTTAGAATTTATTAAAATGAAGTTTTTCCCCAACCACTTGAACTACCTGTACTACGTACTTTAGTAAAAGCACCCTTAAATAATCAACCAAAGTGGCTCAATACAACACTTGAGAGTTGGCAATTTCAATGAAATGACTCAATCCTAACAGTCTAAAAGAGCTATAAATATTAATAGGGCCACTGAAGTTATTTAAAACTTGAAAACCTTGTTTATGACTTTGAATTGTCCATAGTTAATTAAATTTAAAAGATTTTGATTTGAAAGCTCAGATTTTTTGGAAAAAGTCATAAAATTTGCTTTAAATCGCAATTTAAATCAATTGCAGTTTTAACATCTTTGTGTGTAAATTTAACTTGCAAAAATCTACCCATTTCAAATGAGTAAGAATAAGAAATGAGTGAAAGGAAAACTCATTTTGACTGTTGACAAATAAGTTTAAGGGATCTAAAATGAGCGTTTATTGCGTTTCGACAGTATTTTTTGTGGGACATGTGAGCACCTCAGACCTATCGAATTGCATTCTGAATACTGAAGCATGTCTTTCTGATATCAAATAATTTTCATTTTTGAAAATCACAATATAATACAAATTTTATGACAAATTATAAAAATTTGATATTTTTCAAATTTTGATATAACTGTCCTCGAAGTAAATTATATAAATCTAATGATATATTCTTAAACTGTATGTAGCTGGGAGGAAAAGCCGACGGTCAATTGAAAATTTTGACCTTTCATATTGAAGATATAGATTTTTTCCCAAAAAGACCTAATTTTTTTTGGTGTTTTGGGAAAAAAATCCATATCTTCAATACGAAAGGTCAAAATTTTCAATTGATCGTCGGCATTTCATCCCACCTACATACATACGTTAAGTATAAATCATCAGATTTATAAAGTTTACTTCAAGTACTGTTAAATATCAAAAATATCAATTTTTAATGATTTGCCATAAAATGTGTATTAAATTGCGAATTTCAAAAACCAAAATTATTTGATATCAGAATGACATTCTTCAGTATTCAGAATGCAATTGATATGTCTGATGTGCTCTAATGTCCCAAAATAAATACTGTCCAAACGTTCATACCCCAGCCCTTAATCGAGTTAAAAATTTGTCACAATTAACAAATTGCATACTTGATTCACCGAGATAAATCTCATCATCAGATTGAACAACAGAATAGTTCAAAGATATTTCACCACATAGAAATGAAGCTAGCATAAAAACGTCCATCCGTTAGACAGTTGCTCCTTGCATCGTAGTGCAGCGATGCGCAGGTGAAATGTGTGTGATGAGTGATAGCCTGTCAGGATTTGTACTGAAACTATGCATTTACAGAGGTCAATGAGCTGGAATATCTTGTGACTATTGGGCTGTTCCATTTGAAAAACATCCCCCCTCTCCCTCGTGGAAGATTTCAGAATTCCAACATAATTCAGCAGTTTTAGCTATTCCTGATGTGCAAACATTTTCACGCTCCCAAGATTTCCATTTATTTCATCTGGATTTTAACATGATAAAGACAGCGGTGTCATCATCCACCACAGGGGAGTGTGGATTTCAAACAGAATAGTCCTTTATGAGGCCTGGTTAAGACTCTTGAATCCAGAAAATTACTGTATTTTTAACATTTCATACAATAAACAGACCTGTGCATAATTTTTAAACAAAACTGTTTTAAACTGTAAAATAAATTCATTCATCATCATGAGTTGTGTGTACGTCACAGAATTAAAACCAGAGAACCCGGACTCGACTGCCATCTTGATACAGGCATGGAGCAAAAATTGGGGGTATTCGGTTTCCCTCGGAATGCGCTCGAGGCATTCGTAGTCATGCAAACGCGACATGGATGATGAGAGACGCACTTGATGCGACCTGCACGCGAGTACCAAGATGCTTCAGATGAAACGCAGAATTGTTTTCGTTCGTCTCCGCGCACCGTCGGCAAGGACCCGAATACCCCCAATTTTCTCCCCATAGCTGACGGCGCGATTGTACATGCCGGTATAGGGAGTCCCGGTTCTCCTTCTCTAATTCTGTGGTGTACGTCCATCAACAATTTTACAAGGCATTATGTATTTAAATGTTTTAGAAAAAATCTGACTACAAACTTAGAATATTATTGCCAAATTGGCGACTTTATTTAGCTTTCATTTGGGAGTTGTTTCTTCTAAAGTTTATCGCGGGGTCATCGATGAAGCAATGAGAATTATTGCATCATGATAATTAATATTTTCTCAAGATATTGTCGTCTCAGCGATATTGCACACCCTTAAATATACATATATGACACGATCTGGTCCATGGGGGCCAAAGGAGGCATTTTGAAAATTGAGTTACTGTAATTATTACATTATACATACAATAGGCTATCATTTACTGAAAACACCAAAGGACTAGTGCACTTGGTTCTAAAGTTATGAAGTTTTTTGATGTCTATTTTCATAAGTATTTTATTGTTTTTACTCCATGTTTTTACCTTTATCTCAGTTTTAAATGTGCTGCCTTTGGCCCCCATGGACCAGATCATGTCACATATGTACTTTTACAATTTTACATACTGATTCAATGGCAATTGACTCATACCAATTGCAAGGTCAGAAACCTTTTTTAAAAAATAAAGCCTATAATCCAGTTGTGCTCAAATGGACACCACGTGAAAAAAAACCCAGATGAATTTCTTGATACAAGTGATACCGGACAGACAATCTTCTCACTGAGTTGCACATGTATTCACAGATTGTCTTCATTGAAAGTTGAACTGACTACACTATGGACCACGATGGCTTCATCCCAATGACATTGTTCAATAACCTCAATTAAACAATCATAGTGCAAAATTTGACCTTAAGTTGCAGAGTATGAGTTTTTGTACCCAAATTGTCAAAGGTCATTCAATGAATGTACAAATGTTGGGGTTAAAGAATTACGCACTGGTGGATGAGATTGTTGTGGATCCTAGTGCTAAATTGGATTGACTTAGTCACCGGCATCTTGCCAACGGTTGTTTTCCTTTCTGAGCTAGCCCATCTAACTCGTGATTCATCTAGGGAACGAGGTGAATGAATGCCTGTCTTATAGCATAATGGGATATGATGGAGGTATAGAGCTGAATCCAAATTCAGGGCATGGGTTCACTGTTGGATTACAGGTTGACTGGAATTGTATAGAACTTAAATTGACTATTGTCTAGTCTGATTAATTTTAGTTTCAATTGGAGGGGGGGCTTCAAAATGAGGGATTGTGCAGGCAGCAAATTTCAGTGAGAGATTTAACACCATAAAAGGGCCGGGCCAGGGTCATGAGTGGATGACAAGTACTCCTACGAGTGTCATTCGGCGAGATGTGGACAATTTTAGGCCCATTAAGTCATTAACAGTGCGGAAATACAAAATTTTGTAAAATTTTACACAAAAATGTCAGTACAGCAGCTCGAATTGTGTAAGATTGTTCATTAACAATTTTGGGTTATTATTATAATAACTAACTTATTCTGAGAAAAAAAGGAGTCATTCAGTGAGAGCTGAGAGCTCAAATGCATTCATCAGAGCTATGGAAAACTAGGGTAAGTGTACAATGTACATGTATGACAGCAAAGGACAAATGAGGTCATTGAGTGAGCGGGAGTTAAGAAAGGGGGTCATCCTCGTCTCCCATATTCGTGCATTTTGCATTGCTACATACATACACGTATACCCTATTCCCTCTAATTAATGCACCTGCGGCCATAACATTTTCGAAAAGGAGAGTATCATTAGTGAATTTATAATGAAAAAACTCACAAAATACGACGTCCGGAACTCACATTATATTATGTATGACTTCTAGTTTGAAATTTACAACATGGCGGCACCTATACGGGAACCACATATCACAGGAAAATACTATGGAATTAGATCTGTAAGTGCATTTTAATGCAAGAATGCAATTTATTTAGTTGAATATATGAACATTCTTATATAATGTGGCAATGAATATAGATAGACATATAAGTTAGAAGCTGATTTGCAATGTTGTGATCATGACATGCCAGGTTTATGCTTACTGTATATGATTACATGCTATTAGACTATAAGCCATGCATCTCTACGGCCCTTGGTTTTCCACTTTTGTAGTCCCCTTTTGGGCAGAACATGAAAACACAACATATCAAGAGTAAATATATGTCTGAATTAATATCCAAAAAGTTCCCAAAAGAGGCATCAAATAAAGAGAATACTGTATACTGTACAATGTAAAATCTTATGATACAATGTATTTTATAATTAACACTTTTATAATTACCAGGGGATATAACTGAAAATTTATACTGTTAAATCGCTCAAGAACATTGAATACTTTGTTGCAACTGAAATTTCATTTTCAATTTTTACAATCAAATTGCCATTTCTGCTCTATTACGAAGTGTCTGTAATTATGTTAGCAAAATGAGAAACCCCAATCGATGCTACACTCATCATACTCATTAGATACACATGTATGCAAGTCAAGAGTTGTGAAGAGAAAATTCCTCCATTGCTGAGGCAATTCCTACAGAACTCATCTGTGAATCACAATGAGCCAAATGACATCATCCCCACTAGCATCTGTCAATAACCTCCATTCAACAATGGTAACTCCATAGTTGACCTCAAGTTGTTGAGTATGAGTTTTAGTACCCAAAACATAATAAAGGTCATACTAGGAGTGTATAAGTTAATGGATGGTATAGAACTGTGTACTGAGAGATGGGGATGTTTAAGACCGTAGTGATAGGAGACAAGCATCAATATTGTGGTGCATAATTGACAGAAATGGGTCACTTTATTCCCATAATGATACTGCTGATGAAGCAAATATGGCACTATGTATAGAAATGTGGGGTAAATAATTTATGTACCATAGTGGAACATTATTTAATTATTTTCCACATTATTTAATCTACATTATAATGTGTTTATAGTGTGTTCAGGGTAGGGGTGTACTTGTAGGGACGTGCAGGGGTGTGTGTGCTCACTGTGCTGATGGGGTGGGGTGTGTTTGTGGTCATTTAAACATGTATGTTTTTGTGTGCAAGTTTATCTGACCTGTTACAGTGAATAGTACCTTACATGTATAAAGGTGTAATATTTTGAAGTTAAAAACAAGTGAATTTTCTTATTTTCTTTATATTTTGCACATGCATTTTATTTTTAATCACCAGTCAATTAGCATGGCTAGAAAAAGTGGAGAATTTGGGAAGCTCTCTACCAGGAAATGTTGGTGTTTGGAGGGAAATTCTGGTATTTGGAAGGAAATTGTGCCTTTTTTGTATACCGGTATAAATGTACATGCTATAAATTGTGGGAAATTTGGCTTGCTTCCCGGGAAATTCACATGTTTTCAAGCCCTGTCAACTTGTCTGGACGACGAGATAAGGTAGGCCTACCTTTGAAGTAATAGGTCACATGTGATGTGTGTTTGGCTGTGTATAGCCTACATTTAAGGCCTGGACGTTAGGGTTTTGCAATTAAGTTGTATGACTCAGATCGTGGGTTCATACCCATTGACACAAACACCCCCTCACCTCTTACACACACTTCTAGTTCTACACCCCCACAGGTTACATGAACACATTTTAATTTACATCTTAGAGCCATCATCAGATTAAATACTCAGATTACGGACTCCATATGGAAGGAATTCCTATTATTCAGCTTTAACTCAATTTTGGTTTGCACAAACCCGGTTATCTCCTCCACACCGAGTTAAGCACGTCAAATTGACACCTTGCTATCTGAAGCGTCATTTTTTTGTCCACGATCCATTATGCATAACTGACTGGTGAAATTGCATTTTAACACCTCACGATGTGTCAGCCAACTTGGGCAGCACAGGCACAATTTGTGAATGTCAGTGTAAGAATGACTTTCCATATCTGAGCTTATCTGCCAAGTGAAAGCTGCCTTGATGGCATGCAGTCACTAACTATGATGATGGTGATGGCGAGGATGATGATTATGATGATGATGATGATGATGACAATTATGATAATAGTAGCAGTGATAATGATGGTGATGAAAATGATGATGATTTTGATCATGATCGCAACTCTGAAGTTTGGAGCCCTAGGGTCTTTACACAGAAAACTGATTTATTTACACTGTTAAAAAAATTGATTGATTTTAAAAACAAGTGCCAGCAGCATGGCATCAATCTGTGGAAGGGCGGGGGGTGGAATTCCAACACATGGTCGCATTCCCAGTGGTGGCACCAGCAATTTCTTTGGGGGATGCAAAGTAAATTTATTTTGGGGGGGCAAACATTGGGAAAATGTTCCTAAAAATGTGCAATATTTGCCAGAAATGGGCGATTTTCACTCAAAATAGGGTGATTTTTGCCTGAAATAGTGTGAATCTCAGCCAATATGGCCAGGCATTTTCAGCCAAAATATGGCTATTTTCGTAAAATATTGGATACTCTGTGGTTTTGTTTTCCTGACTGGGGATATAAAAAAATGCACATCCCCATGTGTTGCATCAAAGTTCTCTTTTACAAAATCTTTGCAAATCAAGATGGATTGATGTTCATGGTCAGAATGAAAACTTTGTTACAATGTTACAATTCAAATAGTAAAATGACTTTAAAAAATCAATGATTGAGGCCAGAGGGCATTACATTTTCAGCAAAGAAAAATAAATGAAATAAAATCAGAATCAAGACATTTTAAAGTTTGTAAAATCTGTAAATGGAAGTGAAATTATAGTCTTATTTGAAATTTTAAAACAAGTGTTCAGCCAGCTTTGACAGGAGAAGTTTTGTCGCAAACTTTTCTTGGATTTGAGTCTTATCAGGAGTAGAATTCTGCTTCACCTTGCCAAAATCAAATTTGATTTGGCACAGTATTTTTACAAGAATCTTTAGATTCCTGCCTCCATATTTTATTGGTGTTTCATATGGCAAGGGTATTTTGAGAGAAAATTATATAATATTGCTGGGAAATGGGTACATTCTTGCTGTAAAAATATTTTCCAAAAATATCCTTCGGTAAAAATGTCTTTCCGATGTCAGTCACCGATGAGTCATTTAGAGGGTGTTATTTCACTCGTACATGCATATAAAACAGAAGGACATGTACATTTCTGAATTCTGATAATACTGACAGTTTTGCTTGTTAATTTTAAAATACTGATGATGTTGTATTTTAAATATTTATGTGGCATCAACATATCCGAATAATTAAAATTGTATACGGTACACAATAAATCAAAATCTTCAAAGGCCATTCGGTGATTTTGAAATCTGTGGTGCCTTTTAAAATTTGGGCTGGAACTCATTGTCAAATTTTAATGTTACGCTGGTCCACATTATGTGACACTTTATAAGACTTATTATGTTGTTTGGTTATTAAAAACTTCCTTCACCCAATGGAATTTGAGGAGCTGCAGAAAATGAGTGGATGTTACAATCTAAGTGTGGATAGGTTTGCACCAGGTTCGGCTGCAACCAGCCTAGTAGTTGATGCGATCTGATTGTGATGATTCACCATGCATCGAAATTATAGGGCTTTGAATCCTCTGGAAAAATGTGCTATATAAATTCCGAAATTTATTTTATTTATTCATCAACAACATGTAATGCCATGGATTGATGTTGAAGTTAGCATTTAGTGAGTCCCTCTTTGGTCATGATGAAAAATTGAGTTATTTTGAAATTCCCTTGGATAAGGATCTTACTTCAAGTTCTAATTGTGAATTTGTCTCTTTGTAACCTGTACGAAACTCAGGGAGCTGATCCTGGCTGCAATTAGGGTTAATTGTGGAATGTCTAACGAGTGTGTGCGCTTTTTAAAGCAGCAAAGTTGTTGTTTTGGTTTGAGGAATGATGTGAGGCTGTTAGTGGTCAGTGACAACCTGGCAGCTTTTGCTAAAAAATCCCAGCATTGCCAAGTCTTCACTGCGTGTAAAATTACATTTGCTTGTCGCTCCTTGGCTCAGGTATTGCGCTTATGGCAGACAATTTGTCAGTGAGTGCTTAGAGCAAGATATTCAAGGTGATGAAGAGAAGGCTTAAAGATACCAATGGACATTAGGCTATAACGCTATTCCATTTAAAAACCATACTAGCCCAATGGAAGATTTATGAAATATGTTCCACAGGGGGAGTATGAATTTCAAATGAAATGAACGCATTAGGCAGCACTCTGAGAAAGATTCAAACTGAATTTTCCACAAAGGGAGGGTGAGTTTCAATGGAGCTGCCTAATGTGTTCATTCCATTGTAAGTTCATACTCCCGTGGAACATAATTCCAAAATTGTCAACAGGGGTAGTGTGGATTTTAAATAGAACAGCCATTTAATTTTCAGAGATATAGAGAGATGGTGATGGATGGCAGGTTGTCAGTAGTTTGAAGGATGTATTGTTCCATGAAATGAGTTGCTTTGATACAATGCTGTAGTGGTAATTAATTATGGTTGCAAATGAAAAATATGCATACAAAAAATGTGTCTGTTGCCTAGGGATTCCAAAACCCAAAATTCCAATTATATTTGTCAAGATATCTGGTAAAATGTGTGTTCAGTCAGTGATTTATGGTCTTTATTAATTTAAAAAAACAACTTTTTGGGGTCTCATTCAGCATATTTGTTATTATGATAATGAACTAATTTGCCATTTTTTTATTTAAAATAATCAAATAACAATCTTTTTTTTTTTTTTTCAAATGTTTTTTTCTTTTAATGCAAAATTTATATTTTGGTACCTTTGTCAGTGTCATAGATGTGCTAACAATACATAGCCTGCAAGTGGTTCAGCTGTAAGCTATGTATTTTTAAAATAAGACATTTTACATGAATCTGAAATTTCTCTACTAAAAGTAGAGAAATTGGCTATAGATATTTTTTTATAGGAATTGTACTTTGTCAATAAAGCAGTTTTCCTTGTTTTTTTGCCAAATTTTTCATTTCAAAAATATCTAATGACAATTTTTATGACTTAAATCCTTCACTTGTAGGCAATTTATAAACAATTCAAATTTTTTTACACCTCCGCTGGGATCACTGAATGGGCCTTTAAGAAGGTGGTCAGTGCCTTCATGTAAGGTAGAAAACGCCATGAATAAAATGGGCCACCCACCTTTAACAAAGCAGACCACCCACCTTTAACTACTACATGACGCACTCTCTTACAAGATTAAAAATTGAAATTACGACATTGTAGACATTCTGAATAAGTCATTTGAAGACACCTGTGTTCGGTGTGCAATTTAATGTCTGATATTTAGAAAGGAGTTCCAGGAGCAACATTATGTTATGAATGAATGATAAATACTAGTTCACAAATATTACAATGTGTGTGCATGGAAATAATTAATTACCGCCACTACGCTCATACCATTTACATTGGCTGCCACTTTGCATTGTTTAATGTTTTAATATAGAAATAAATAATAAATTTTGGATTTATACACACAGCACATTTTTCTAGAGGATTCAAAGTGCTGTAATTTCGCTGCCACTTGTGAATTATCACAATCAGATCACAACTAGGCCTGTTGCAGCAGAACCCAGCCCAAACCTATCCAATTAGATTGTAACATCCACCAATTATCTGTGCAGCTCCCCAAATTCCATTGGGTGAAGGAAGTTTTTGATAACTAAACAACTATTCCAAAGCAGGAGGAAACCGGAATTCCCAGAGGAAACCTGCGAGAGCGAGCATGGATCGGGATAACCATTGTCCACATACAGTCCTTGAGCATGGCCGGGGCTTGAACCCGGGACTCCATGGTGCAAGGTGAGGGAACAACCACTGCATCAACTCGCTCTCCCAACTTATATTGTTGTATAACATACTAACTGCAATAATGAAACTAGTCATTTCTACTCTCATGTGTAGTGTAATACTTTATGTAAAGTGAGTTGGATGGCCATATCTTTCCATTTTGCCATACCGTGTTTATTTGCCATATGACCCATTGGGCTATTCCATTTAAAATCCACACTCCCCATGTGGAAGATTTAGCTAAAGTCTTTCACAGAGGGAGTATGAATTTGAACAGAATAGACAATTAGGTAACTTCACATTTGAAATATTCACTCCAGTTTGGAAGATAGGTGTAAAGCCACAATACAGAGGGAGTATGGGTTTCAAAATGATTAACTCTAACCAATTACATTTGAAAAACATACTCCCCCTGTGGAAGATATTTCCAAAATCTTCCACAAGGGGAGTGTGGATTTCAACTGGAATAGCCCATTGGAATGAAGTTTCTTCTGCAGATCCAATTTTACGTCTTCACATCGCTTGAGGTCTCAGTGTTATATCATGTTTATTGAAGTGTTGTTAAGTTGTCAGAAACTTGTATAAACTAGGTCCACATATCACACACTTTATGAAAGAACATTGACCTTTTAATAATTTGCTCCAATTTATTTGTTTTCATCTTCTTGATCAGTACGGAAAACAAGTAATCTACCACCACTGCTTCTAATAAATTTTTATGCTAAAGCCTGATATACGACCGTACAGACAAAGTGCAATATAAACCGCCGACCACTCATTCCCCAATACAAATCATTATTGTAGTTTATAGATTATATTGTTCTTTGGAGACCTGCATCCACGTCAGGCTGACATTCGGATAAGTGTCTTTACCTCAGGCGTCGGTGGGCATATTATATTTACGTAGGTATACCCCAGGGAGGACAAAACGTCTTATTAGTCAGGTTTTTTCTGCACTGATGACTTTACCATGCATAACACGTCCCAGTCTGTTGTGTTTGGCTATTATGCTAGTTGTATGTTTAGCCTAGAAATAATATTGGTAACTGAGTGATAAGAGTGGTGTTATCAGACTCACTGATCCAATAATTTGGGGTGCGTTTGTTTTTAGGTGCGTCTGTGTGTACCGCAAACATAATAGTCATCAGTAGAACATAATTTGTCTATCTTAGCGGTTCAGATACAAAATTGATAGCAATGAATACAACAACTTACATGTAGAGGTTATGAAAAAGGTTTTTTCACACAAGTCTCCACATACATATGACAGCTAGTGAAAACAAATCACTAACCATCCAGGATTTGAACCTGGGACCTTTAGATCAGAATCGGTGCTCTACTAATGAGTCAGATGAAGATGGGCAGTGATCACCGATGTTATAATATGTGATGTGTCATGTCAAAAGGAGACACTTTGGGGCAGGTTATCAATTTTGAGGTTTTTACATATCTTAAATATAGAGATATTTTGCTCCACAACGCCATTTTCCCCAATGAAATCGGGCATTCCTAAGCAAAGATATTGAGTTCATAAGTTATGGTATTATAAAATCGGAAATTGAGATATCGGCCTTTAAAAATATTATTGACAATGTTGGGAGTATGAATTACCTTGAAAAATGTCTCAAGAAATACAAGATCGGGGATCATGCCAGTTATATCCCGGTCTGAAACTATCAGACAATATTTTAAACATTAATAACATCACAAATTCGCAACAAACCCAAATTGTGAAAAAATCACCCCCAGGCAGATTTGTGGCTATTTCTCCATTTACGATCCTGCCCAAAAGTGTCTACTTTTGACATGACACGTCACATATATAGTACTTCAATTCAATACCCTTCCTCTATTATCATATCCAAGAAGCTTAGGAAGAGGTTTTTGAAATCATTCCAAAATTATGTGGGAAATTAGTTATTTTAATTAGACTTGAGATCAATAAATTTACATTTTTTTCAGGACTCAGCTGCACCACTTTGCTGATATTTCACAGTAACGTTAGGCTCCAGTATTTTAGCAGAGGTTCAGAACTTCCTTAAGTGAAAGAAAGAACAGTTAACCAACCCAAAGTGTTACAAATAAACAAGACAAATGAACATAACAATAGGTAACCAAACCAAAAGTGTTATAAATAAACAGGACAACAAATGAACACAAATTCTGAATAGCACACTAACCAAGGGAATGTACCGGGGCGGGATTCAAACCCATCACCTTCTCATCACTAGACAGATACCCTTACCAACTTTCTGTTCTGTTGTATACATGTACATATGACCCCTTGTGCACATCGGGCTATTCCAGTTGTAATCCATACACCCCCTATGGAAGATGCAACCTAAATCTCCTACACAGGGAGTGTGAATTTCAAATGGGGATACTGGAATGGGTGGCTCAATTTGAATTCTGCACCCCCTGTGTGGGAGATTAAGGTCATGTTTTCCCATAGGGGGTGTATGGATTTCAGATGGAATAGCCCATTGCTCACTTTGTGACTGCCTACACTTTGCTGCAATGTCAGCATATCATTTGTAAAAGCCACAATTTTGATTTTAATTCAATTTTCAAGTCCTATATTTGTATAGTTTGTATCGACAAAATGTTGTGTAAATTTAATTTGGCAGCTTTACACTCGTATACATTATGACTGAGTACATATTTGATCGCATGCATGTATATAATTTATATGAAGAACCATTTTGTATGCACCACCTGGGGCCATGTATTTATTGTTTTAATAATTTAATCAAGTGAAACCCATTTCAAGAAATTTGTTTCGCTGTGTTTTTCTCATTCATAGCAGTTCTTCACATGATAGTTTTTGAAGTGACAATCAATATTTGATAAATTGTCACTAGGATCCTCAACATGCGCTCATCTATCAGTGCACAGTTCTTTTACCCCAATAAATTTGTGTGACCATTGAATGACCTCTGAGAATTTGGGTACAAAAACTCATACCCTGTAAGTTGAGGTCAGATTTTGCACTACGATTGTTTAATTGAGGTTATTGAACTATGCAATGGGAATGAGGCCATTGTGGTGCATAGTGTGTACAGTGTAAATATGGAAGTCATCACGCTGCCAACATTTTGAAGCAAATGCAATTTATTTCTTGCCATCTGACATACATTTTGTAACATGTATAATATAAAGCTTGCCTCATCTTTGCTAGATTACATAATATAAAATTGAGGGATTTGTACAAGATGGTACTATCTGCAATTATAGTGCAATAGCTGCCAGGTGTCATATGTGTACAATATACAATGCTAAAATTGTCAAATGGTTATAGGGCAGCAATTGCAGATAGGAGCTTCTTGCTCAAATCACTTGAAATATTTTTTGTGCTATTTTTTGGAGAGCTTTGCTGTCTGATTGTCATTTAGGTTCTATTTTGATATATTGATGAAAGTTGATTGCTAGATTATTGGGCTCTTCCATTTAAAATCTACACTACCCCTGTGGAAGTTGTTAGATATCTTCTGCAGGGGAGTATGCATTTCAAATGGAATGAACACAATAGCCAGCTCCATTTGAATTTCATATAATGTCCAATTGAATGATTCAACCTGAATCTTCCACAAAACAGGGATGTAAATCTTCAGGAAATTTCCTGATTTCAGGAAAATTTGCTTGGATCTTCCCTGTACAGTGTACAAAGTATACACATTTTCAGGAAATGTTAAAGTAGTTTCAGGAAATGTTAAAGCAGTTTCAGGAAATTATGTCAGTGCTTGTTTTCATCCCTGACAGAGGGATGCTGAGTTCCAACCAGAGTTGGTTAAAATGTGTTATCCCATTTGAAATTCATACTCACCCTGTGGAAGATATTTCCAAATCTTCCACAGGGGGAATGAAGACTTTAAATGGATGAGCCAATTGCTTCTCCTTCAATATCTATGTTCTAACACAACGAAAATGTCATGAAATTGTGAAGAAGTTCTCAATTCAATTCAAACTGATATTAAATTTGTAGTACCGTATCTTGAAGTCTTAAAATTTAGTTTTGTAGAAATCTTTGAAGAATTCCAAATTTAGAGTCTAGGTTGTTGTTTTTATCTGTTTGTCAAAATTCAAGTGATATGTTTAGGATTTTAAAGAATAACCAAATTTTAGTCAAATAAAGATGGGATCTTTGTAGCATCGTGTTAAAGCTATAAAGAATGATAAACCACATGTGATGTAATCAGCCCCTATTATACATGTAAGTATTTGCAGTATCATAAAAGAGTTTGACATATTTCCATGAAATTTGTAATTGTGAAGGATAGATCAATCATTATTAACCTAAAATATCTTTTTTCTAAAAACTAAGATGCAGGATGCATATTGTAATCTAAAAATATTGTGTCAGTATTGTAGTAAAATAAGCTTTAGATCCCAAACATTTGTAATCAAATCAGTTCTACGTTGGTGATGTACAGGTGTATATGGAACTTCATGGAAAACTGCAAATTGATTTCCATTATGTACACAATAACTTGTTTCATCTCACTCACTATAAATGGCTATGAAAAGTATTTAGAAAAGTATTTTGAAAATATCAGACATTTTATGATTGCAAAGATAACATGTAAAAAACTCTCAAATTGATTCCATTTTAAGATCTCCTTGAGTCATCTTCAGTAGATAGCAAATAAGTGAAAAGTTGTAATACTAACAATGCAATATAAATAATCATGATTTGAGTCATCTTCAGTAGATAGCAAATAAGTGAAAAGTTGTAATACTAACAATGCAATATAAATAATCATGATTTGAGTCATCTTCAGTAGATAGCAAATAGATGAAAAGTTGTAACACTAACAATGCAATATAAATAATCATGTTTTGAGTCATTTTCAGTAGATAGCAAATAGATGAAAAGTTGTAACACTAACAGATACGAAAAAGAAAAAAATCAGAAGACATCGAAACTTTGAACAAATTTTTTTTTTTAAATACCGATATCCGATCCGATACCAATATTGCAAATAGCAGGCCATTATGATATCCGATCTAATAATCTGTTGAGCCCTATAAATAATCATGTTTTGGTGTGCTTTTTCCCTGCTTAGTGGTTTGAAATATATGTTCCCAAGTTTTCAGCTGTGTAAGGATAGTTCAATCATTGCAAATAGCCAATGGTAAAATGGTTGCAAATAAAATTCAAGAAACTTGTGCAGTGTGCAATGATCTTGTGAAATCATATTATTCATAGATGCCTGTTTTTGTGACGAAAATCCAATTTAAAAACCAAACAATATTTCTTTACTTTTATTTTACATTTTCGAAAAAAAACCCACAAATTTCAGACGCCCAAAGCACAGTAATAGTCCAAATGTTTGGATTAAAATCACAAAAATGTTGCCCCTTCTGGCTCAGCCGAGATGCTAACCCTGGACCGGGTGGAGGCCTTAAGACTTTTGGCATAGTAATGATAATTTAGCAATTTTTTATGGAGCCAACATGCATATTGAATGGTTTTACAACTGATAAACACAGTACCACTGAGTTGGTAAATTGTCACTAGATTTGCTCCAGCCTGGTTGCACTCAGGCATTTTCAGTTCAGAACACAGAAGTCATACTGTTGACCTGTAACTGAATAATAATGGTCTCGGCCATTAATAGCTCTGACTCGTTTCAGCAGATAGCAATCCATGCGAAAATAACTATTAATTAATGAGCTAATATATTTTTATCTTTGCTTGGATTGTCTTTTTAAGTGCAAATGGAAGTCTGTATTGTTTAAAATGCATTTGAATGTTTATAAATATATTGCATACTCTAGCAATCAAATACTGTGTCATTCAACTTGTCATAAAATCATAGGTACAATGTACAGCAGCTGAAGGGAGTATCCCATCATGCATTGCAGTGTATCTGCTTGCTCCATAGCAAATACATACACAATACAAGTAAGAGCCGCTTAAATATTGAGAGCTATGGATAGTTTCACAATACTTAGAGATCATATTTTTTCAAACAAAAGCTCCCCTGATATAAGCGAGTAATTGAAAGTTGTGAGGGATTTTGTGTACACTTCCTATGGCATGTGCAGTTCTACTATGGTACTGCAGAGCCTGATGGGATACACCTTTCAGCTGCTGTGGGTACAATGTATAGTAGACAGAAAGTCTACATTTCATCATGTTAGTGCAAGAAAATTGGGCTATTCCAGTTGAAATCCACACTACCCCTGTGGAAGACTTTGGAAATATCTTCCACAGGGGGAAGTAATTGGTCAGAGTTAATCATTTTGAAACCCATACTCTCCCTGTATTATGGCTTTGCCATAATCTTCCACAATTGGAGTAAGTATTTCAAATGGAAGTTACCCAATTGTCTATTCTTTTCAAAATTGATATTCCCTCTGTGGAAGACTTAAGCTAAATCGTCCACAGGGGTAGTGTGGATTTTAAATGGAATAGCCCATTGAATGGCAGGAGCCATATGTGATGTGGTATTTCAAAAGGAGGCACTTTTTTTTATCTGGGCACAACCGGGAATGGAGAAATGGCCAACACGCCAGCCAGGGTGATTTTTATGGCATATATATGAGTTTTTTGCAGTATGTGATGCTAATGATGTTAAAAATGTTGTTTGAAAGTTTCTGACTGAAATTTCTTCTGCAACTTGCATTTGTTAACACTTTTAGATGGAAATTTTGATCACTTTCTCACAAACATTGAACTTTTAAAGGATGATATCTCATTTTTGACTCAAGACGCTCTGACTTTGGAATTCCAACATGCTTGGCCTGAAAAATATTTGATTTCAACGAAAAAAGCAGTGTAGAAAAGAAAACTTAACAGGAAATGAGCCAAGGAAGCCAATTATTACATTTATATTTCCATAGGTCTTGCGGTTCTTGTGCTAAGGCCAATAATATATCAAAATGAAAGTTTTGGGCATTTTTTCCCATCACAAGAAAAATCATGCACATGGGGCAAAGTTGACCTCCCTTATTTCAAGCCTTGGGATCTCCTTTAGAGATACAAATCATCTTGTGTGTCAGCTTTATTTGTCTCAATATTTTTGTGCAAACACTGCTATGCCATGCTCTCCTCCTACTTGCCTTTTGCCTTTGCAATAAAAATAATTCAAAAACTGCATGGCAGATGTTTGAAGAAATGATTAAATAATGCAGTAGTAGTGTTGAGCCATTAATACTGTGCCTCATCATTGAGACTCATCTTCAATAGATAGCAATAGGGAGTCATTTTCTGAATTAGTGAATAAATTGAGAAATTGCGCAATGAGCTGTACCACGCAACTACTTTGGATGATTATATTTTTAAAGCAACATAGTTGAATGTGACTGTTCTACAGTCCATGCTGTAAGCTATATTGCACAAATTACATAGAACATGATACTATTACTAATTGTTAAATGATAAGCTGATACTCACTAGCTCAAACTTACAAGCAGTATTCAGGGTTCAGTATATGGGGGTGGGTGGTTCCCCTCCTCCAATCTCCCATTTTTGGCCCGTAGGTTCCCCTGTCTAAGATTGTGTCCCATCAAAATAACTATGATTTTACATTTTCATTGCAACATGTCCTTATACGCTTAAAAATGCCTGTGGTAAATGTAGTATTGGTTTTACATTTTATTCTTATTGCCCTGGGCTCCATTTCATCCATCCCTATATAGTTTGTTTTGCTTTTCTAATTGGCAAAATATTTACAATACAGATTGATATTCTCGCGTTCTAAAAGTTGGGCGACGCATCTACACTTGTTGTGTTTGCGTAATTTGTGAATCATGACTGGCGCACGCTTATATTAGGTATGTCACAGTGGCTGCACAATAATTCTGTCATACTGTGCACGCATACATAACAGTGAATCAAAAAGCGCGCGGATCAAAGTTGGCCAATTTTGAAAACATACATGTCAAAAAAACGATTTCCTCGTTATGTTTCATTGATCACAATAATTTGTCTTTTTAATATATGGTAGGTGAAACATTTCCTAAATCACTATCAACTCCGCTGAAATTAAACACTGCCTAGTTTAAGAGTTAAGACCTGTTTTATGAATTTTTTTTAGATCGTCCATAAATCAATAAATATAGGTCTCTCGAAATAGAGGACCCAGTACCACCAGTCTGAAATACCAGTGTTTGTTATCATGTATTTTTTTTCCTTGGACAATGAGTGAAACACTTCCCTATACCAATTGAAAACTCGGTGCACTTAGGCAATTAACTGCAGTTTCTTTATTCAACATCACAGTAGGTTCATATTTGACAAAATCATGCTGTATGAATAAAACATAAATAAAACATTGAAAAAAGTAAAAATTACATATGCCTAATTAACATAAGAATGGCATAAATATATAATTAGATGTAATGAGCTAATTTGCATAATTAATGACTTTTTGTGTATTTTTTGTTACCAAATGAAAGAACTTTGGGTACTTATGTGTGCAAAAAAAACCGCATCCTCATATCATGTACGGTTCTCTGTTGGCATTATTTTTGCATATTAATTAGCTGGACTTAGTCATTATGCCTCCATTATGCCTCCACCGGAGGTATTATGTTTCCTGGTTGTCCGTCCGTCCGTCCGTCCATCTGTCCGTCCGTCCGTCCGAGCTTGCGGGTGCAATATCTCGGAACTGATAAGATGTACAGTGATGCAATTTGGTGGAGGGATGGTCATTGGCGGTCTTCAAATTCCAGTAGGTTTGGTTAGTGGGTCAAGGTCACCCAAGGTCATCTAGGGGTCATCTGAGGTCAAATTGGCAAAAAACGTCGTATGGGCATGAAACTTGGTGGGTACTGTAAACATTTAGAACCAAATTTTTTGAGGGTCATTTTGGGGTCATCCGGGGTCACCCAGGGGTCATCTGAGGTCAAATAACTTAAAACTGTCGTATGGGCATGAACCTTGGTGGGTACTGTAAACATTTAGAACCAAAATTTTTGCGGGTCATTTTGGGGTCACCCAGGGGTCATCTGAGGTCAAATAACTTAAAACTGTCATATGGGCATGAAACTTGGTGGGTACAGTCAACATTTAGAGTCAAATTTTGGACGGTCTTTTGGGGGTCATCCGGGTCACCCAGGGGTCATCGGAGGTCAAATAACTTAAAACTGTCATATGGGCATGAAACTTGGTGGGTACAATCAACATTTAGAGTCAAATTTTTGGACAGTCATTTTGGGGTCATCAGGGGTCACCCAGGGGTCATCTGAGGTCAAATAACTTAAAACTGTCATATGGGCATGAGACAAAATGGGTCAAGGATCTTTCATTTGTTACACTTTTTCTAAAAACCTACACTGTCATCTAGAGATGGCCAGTTCCTAGTGAAATTGCACCAGTTAAAATGATACGCGTCAAGGTGGAGGCATTGCGGCCGACGCTTTGCGTCGAGAACCGCTCTAGTTTTTTAAGCTTTTTATTTGTCTGCAGATTGGTCAAAATGGCTAA
Organism: Amphiura filiformis; assembly: GCF_039555335.1. Lineage (NCBI taxonomy): Eukaryota > Metazoa > Echinodermata > Ophiuroidea > Amphilepidida > Amphiuridae > Amphiura > Amphiura filiformis. Next base: position 11,011,959 of record NC_092646.1, on the reverse strand, counting down.
AATTGTATATTTGGTGGATTTATTACACTTATTCGAGGAGAGATTTTTAAATCTTGTTTTCTTTAACGAAGTCCGGAAAGATATGCAATTAATCTGTGATACTTAAATCAATGCTAACTTTTCAAGTAAGTGTCCGAATAAGCATTACAAATCCCAAAAATTACCATTTTGCCATTTATAGCAATTTGTGGCAGGTTTTCACCCGATTTCCGGGTATCTTCAAGTTGACGTTACATCACTTTGCATTATCCGATTTCAATTCTGTTTTTTGTTTTTTGAAGCATTCATAACGATGATTCAATTAAAAGCGTCAAGTAACATGTTTCTGCTGCGCTTATTTTTGGGGTGATATACCTACTTATATGTGAATTTTCGCGAGGGAAAGTTATGACTTTACTGATGTGTGCAGGAAGAAAACCAAATAATTGTTGCCAATTATAAGCCCAACACAGAATAGATGGGTACTTCGGATTGACAGCTGAGCTGTCCCTGAAATGCTGCCCCACACACAATTTTAGAGATTACTAATGCGTTACAGCTACGAACAATGCTTAATTTTTTTCAGAAATATTTGAAGTACATTGTAATGTAACTATGCAGTATTGAGCTACTACTGTTTATATTGCAACCGCTGACTTTGTCATCTTCAGTAGACAGCAAATATATGTGGAAGTCATCGTTATTGATTTCTGTGAGGCAATCAATACAGTTCATTAAACACACTAATCAAGTTATTTGACGGCAAGAAGTGCAGGTTTTTTGTTAGTGTACAAAGCAATCAAGATCTTTTCCTGTCGTAGATTGTACAATTAGTCAAGTCCACACGGTGCCAGCTCACACTGCACAACCGTGCCTAGTGCCATCATGTAGTCTACTTTAGTAGACCATTTTAATTTGTCATCCCTCCCTCTGACCATGGAAAATCCACCAATTCTGTTACTATCCATGGAAAAAATGTTTTCTGAGCAGAACGGTCACTGTAGATGTGTTGTGTTTCATGCATGAAATGGTATGAATTGTTTATCAAAAGGACATTTTTCACGGGGGGGTTGAATGTTCCCTGGGGTATGAGTATCCAATTTAACAAAGTATAGACCACTTGACATGATGTGACGTCATTGCCTGGCAGTATGCACGCAGATTATGGCAATTTCTATTGTTCTTTGCCCTGCAGTGTGCATACGCATTGTAGTTTGATCAGGGCATGTGCATTTTAAATCGCCCACCACATTTCATATAGTACAAGAAAGCCATTGAACAGTGTAGCGGTTCGTTCAAGCATATCGATAGACCAGTCCCTCACCTTTGTTGATAAACAATGATGTCAAGTGGTCTACAGCAGGAATATTACATGTGTGATTTAGCACAGTCAATCACCAATGCATTATGGGAAGGCATCAATTTTTATTGTGCCTGCCAATAAGCTCTAAAAGTTTGATATTACCTGGTCATGCTGGTGTATGATGTTAAGAAGATGGAAAAGAATTCGAGAAAAAAAAACTGATCAGGTTTGGCAACTTTTGAAAATTCTAAATATTAAAAAAAAAATTATTATTAGCAAAGAATCTGACAAGATATACATCGATCCTCCTCATATTCTAGTAAAATGTTGATATTGTTACTTGAGAAAATCAATTTGAAATTAGACCTGAAACTTTTCCTCTTTTTAGCTGATTTCCTCTTTTTTTATTCCTGAACTTAATGCATTATTTGTTACAATTTGAGCTTGTTAAGCATGATTTTGTGCTATTTTCCTCTTTTTTTTAAAGCATTTTCCCTCTTTTTTGTACTATTTTCCTCTTGTTTTAAAAGCATTTTCCCTCTTTTTCCACAAATGGTCAGTTTCAGGTCTGGAAATCCCATTTGACAATTTTCTTTAATTTTACCTCATTAGTTTAGGTCAAAATAAAATGGAACATTATCTGATACTCATGTTATGTGGGGAAAACTTTGTCAGAAATATAATGTTCGGTGTTTGATGCAAGATGCTATTTGGAAACGGCATGTTTTTCCTACCCCAGGATTTGTTTTCTATCATCACGTTTGAATGCACCAATTTCAGACAAAGTAATTAATCTTTACCTGTAGCTTACATCAAATATATTGCCTAAGATGGTTTTTAATCATTTCCTGTGGATCAGAGTAAACAATCTGCAGACATTTTAGACAAGTAAGTCCTCGTTGTCAGTCACAGAGCAACAGCAAATATGGAAAATAGATTGTTGACCTTGGCTGTACAAGCATTAGGTGGTGATTTATTGGGAAACTGTACCAGGGGAAGCCACCCTAGTGACCCAACACTCATTTTCAGAAAAGAACGGCAGCCCCTTTGCTCTGATTGGTATGAGCCCCTGCTGAGCTGTGTGTTCCCTTCAAGAGTGATGACCAACGTTTTGACGCTTAATCGGCCAATCAGATTATTGGTTTGTTGTTATGATTATCAGACAATTGAATCAGCCAATTAGAGCCCCACTCCGTGTTTACGCTCTGCAAATGTAAACAACTGCCGTTCTTTTCTCCAGAAAGTGTAGTGGCACTTCCCTGACTGTAGACATCAAGAAATCACATCAGAATTGCAAATTATGTGGATCCACATAAATAACTAGAGTTGCATCAACTTGCATGGTTCTCCTCGTGGATTTAGATAAAGCTTTAGTTGAAGTACCCAGTTGATATCAAACAAACCAGAAAGTTACCTCCCATAGTAAAGGATAAGGCACATCTACTGGAAACATGTACACGCCTTTGGTGACCTTGTGGATTTCTTGGGCCAGCCAAACTGACCAGGTGGGGAAATGATGAGATTAACCCAGTCATTGCAGCCATTGTCCATGGTGGGTATTATATTTTCATGCAATACTTTTGTTGCATATTTGTGACACGATCTGGGCTATCGGGGCCAAAGGCAAATGTAAAATTGAGATAAAGGCAAAAATATGGAGTAAAAAAACAATACAATACATAAGAAAATAGGCATCACAAAACTTCTTAACTGTAGAACCAAGTGTACTAGACCTTTGGTGTTTTCAGTACATATGATAGACTAATGTTTGTATAAGGTAATAGTCATAGTAACTAAATTTTCAAAAATCCCTCCTTTGGCCCCCATAGACCAGTTTGTGTCACATTTGGCACTCTAATTGTCACTTAAAAATAATCGTAAATTGCAATTGGTACTTATTTTTTTATCTTTACAGCACAACAATGTGATGTAATCAATAAGCTGACATCCAACTCTTTTTTTTAATTGAACACAACAAATACCTTCACTTGTAAGGAAAGCATTTGAACCCTGTGGGCACTGCAAAGTCCACTGCATTTCTTACAGTACTCCTGATTAGTTACTCAGATCATTATTCCATGTGATTAACCAATCAAAATAGAGATTTTAGATCTCATAGCAATTTTCAGCTTAATCACCAAATAGCTGCACTGACTTTCTTACCACATCTCTGATTGGCTCAATGCATGATATAGCTCTCTTTGTAACCAATCAAAATAGTTCTTAGAGGCTAACAATTCAGTTGATAGTGCCCATGGGTTAACATGTTTTAGTAATCTAGGAAGAGGAATTGTCACCACTTTGTGCATCTCAGTTTTCCATAACTTTTCCCTGGAGAATATCTGTAGTCGATCATACGACACCACATTAATGCAAGAAGATAATGCGTACTGCGTAGAATTTTCCAAGGGAATTACTACTAGCTGAAGAGTTAAGATGTGAAATAGAATATATCCAAAGGCTGCTTTGAGTATTTTTGTATAAATTGAATATTTGTGACCTGCTTTGACAAAACCAGGAACAAGTCAAATTTTTGACCAGACAATGAGCTCAAAATGATATCAATTTGTATAAATAGCATGAATACTTTTGTATATGATCTATACTCCTGATAGCACAATATGCATGGTACAGTGTGTGTTGCCATCTACCCCTGATAGCACAATATGCATGGTACAGTGTGTGTTGCTATCTACCCCTGATAGCACAGTATGCATGGTACAGTGTGTATTGCTATCTACCACTGATAGCACAATATGCATGGTACAGTGTGTGTTGCTATCTACCCCTGATAGCACAGTATGCATGGTACAGTGTGTGTTGCTATCTACCCCTGATAGCACAATATGCAATGTGTGTTGCTATCTACCCCTGATAACACAATATGCATGGTACAGTGTGTGTTGCTATCTACCCCTGATAGCACAATATGCATGGTACAGTGTGTGTTGCTATCTACCCCTGATAACACAATATGCATGGTACAATGTGTGTTGCTATCTACCCCTGATAACACAATATGCATGGTACAATGTGTGTTGCTATCTACCCCTGATAGCACAATATGCATGGTACAGTGTGTGTTGCTATCTACCCCTGATAACACAATATGCATGGTACAATGTGTGTTGCTATCTACCCCTGATAGCACAATATGCCTGGTACAGTGTGTGTTGCCATCTACCCCTGATAACACAATATGCATGGTACAGTGTGTGTTGCTATCTACCCCTGATAGCACAATATGCATGGTACAGTGTGTGTTGCTATCTACCCCTGATAGCACAATATGCATGGTACATGTGTGTTGCTATCTACCCCTGCTAGCACAATATGCATGGTACAGTGTGTGTTGCTATCTACCCCTGATAGCACAATATGCACGGTACAATGCGTGTTGCTATCTACCCCTGATAGCACAATATGCACGGTACAGTGTGTGTTGCTATCTACCCCAGATAGTACAATATGCATGGTATAATGTGTTTTGCTATCTACCACTGATAGCACAATATGCATGGTACAATGTGTGTTGCTATCTACCCCTGACAGCACAATAAGCATGGTACAATGTGTGTTGCTATCTACCCCTGATAGCACAATATGTATGGCGTACAGTATGTGCTATTATGAGATATGGGACAATGACTTAATGTTCTGCCTTACACCAGATTGAATAGGGATTTACATAGTTCAACTGATAATTATTGATAAAAACCTTCCCCCAGCCAAGAATTGGCGAAGAGACTCTAGAAATCCTAGACATCCAATTGTGTGCGTGTCCGTCATGTGTCCATCCATTAGTGTGACATCTTTTGATCTATGTGATTATGGGTATTTTTGTATCTGTCTTGAAAACATTTTTAAAAATTTTTTTTTAAATGTTATTGCAAAAAATTTTGGCAATAACATTATGTTAGAATGTTTTGCATCAAGTTTTCAAGAATGTTTTCTGAATGTCATTAAAACATTTTATAGCCTTTATACAACCTGACTTTTAAAAGTTTTTTATAAAAGGTTTTGTGTTTGCTGGGTTCAAGGATTTGAAAGTTCACTTAGTCCCACAGTCAAATACCATGAAATTAGCAAGTTGAAAATTTGAAATAAAATGTAACGAACCTTTGGACATTTAATGGGCTGTCCCCATTTGTAGACAGTGTACAAAAAAAAGCTGGAATTTAAGAATAGGTAATTGACTGTTTTTCATGCGGAGCATGAACATTTGTGCAAAAGAGACTCATGTCTAGAATATTCCTACCTGACATCTACTTGTATTGAGGTCATGCCAGGTGCCCAGGACCATGTAGGTATAGCTTCCCTTTCCTGAATGCATGACTTGTTGGGAGAGAAATTAGACAAAATAATGCATGCGCGCTGATGTTGATGCATCTAATGCATTGCACGAGCCCCAAAGGGGGGAGTGAATTAGACGCATGAACAATGAACATCAGCGCAAGTGCATTATTTTGTCTAATTTCTCGAGCAACAAGTAATACATGTTCATTAACTTATTTCATACATGAGAAAAAAAAAGCACATGATTTTTTGCTGTTTTTATATTACAAAATTATCACTAAAAATGTTGAAAAACAGAACCTATAATGCATCAACCCGCCCGAAAAATGAATAAAGTCTACTCAACACAAAGACATGCGAAAGCACTGCACGCAGTACGCGGAGTGCACATTATACACAATTTTTCTAATGCTTGATCTGATTGGTTCTCGCTGTCTAAGAGTGTATGAAGAAAGAATGAAGCACTCTAGGCTTTGTTAATTTTCAGTGCAAAATTTGACCCATGTCTAAGGATTCTCATGAAAAAACTACCCAGTGAAGCAGCACATCCCCATATGCTTCATTCATGTGAATGGCTTTGAACCTCTTGTAAAGCTTGTCATAGCTCTCTACCTCATTGCAAAAGACAGTCCCGCTGTGATTTGTTAATGAATATCCTTGCTGCACGCTGCCAAAACTTTTTTCTATAATTTTTCAGCACTCTGTCGATGAGAAGAGCATTAAGCCAAAATTTCTGTACATGATGTACCACCAAAAATGATAGGTTTGCTTGTAAGTTGGATGCATCCAATCACTACAGCACATTAGTTGCAGTATCAGTTCTGTCAGGGATAATCAACTTGTCTCTATACCCAACAGTCATGCCTTGACTCTTTCTGTACAGACATGTTAAGTTTTTAAAATTTTTTTAAAGGGACATTTTAAAGATACCATAGTGTATTCAGGCTTTAACATAAAAAGTAAAACCTTTTATAATGTATAATAGTATATCATGCCAGTAAAAAAAAAACACCTGAGTGTTTTTTAAAAAAAATTGTTTTCAGTGGCGGCACCAGGATTTTTTTCTGGGGGCATAGAGGGGGCAAAGTGAATTTCAGGGGGGGTGGGTCAAAATCAACAAATTTTGCACAAAATTACTGCAAAAAGGCGAAATTCTGGGTTTTTACTGGGGGGGGGGACAACAGGGGGAAGAATTCTGACTGGGAGCATTTTCCCTTATGCCTTATGTGGTTACATGCATCTTCAGTTTGCAGTGACATATTTCTTTGCAACTTATCATCAAAGAAAGAGGCCATTCTAATCTAAGCTTTACAAACATAAATTTTCATACACCTTGGCAGTCAACTTTGCGAGTAACAGTAAAATTGTCACATGCCCAGTTTTTCATAAAAATGGAAATTACATGGTGCTATGTGGTCCAGTTTATCCCCAGATTTCACTGACAAATTGTGCAGCAGTTCACATCCATAAGAGAGGGTGTTCTTAGGTTTGCAACCACATATAATTTCATTGACATCGGTCATCAACTTATGAAGGAAAATTCAAATTATCACATGCACATTAGTACTTGGATATATGCAGTGTGCATGGGGAGATTGATTTATCGAGAGCAGGGTTGTAGCCACGGTGGTCAGGGCTGGTCTGCAGTAACCAGTACTCAGCCTGACCAACCGGCACTCAAGGGTATTATAGGTCTTGCTGACCAGCACTAAAATGACAAATTGTCCTCAAAACAGCTGTCAAATGTCAGTACTGTTAAGTAATTGGCATTCTGATTCAATTTTCTCTTAATTTTAGCCAGCACTCAAATTTGCCTAGCTACAACCCTGACCAAGAGTATATTAGGCCATCTTGATTGTCTTTTTTTATCCGTCAGACGAACTTTTTGACAAGAATAGACTAGAACTAGTCCCGTTCCACAAACCGCGATGCCTCTCAAATAGCGACCGAAGGGAGCACCGAGCGTACTCCCTTTGGTCGCTATTCGAGAGGCGTCCACCTTGTTCTGGGGCGGACATTTTAAAAATGAATTTAGAAGAGCAGCAACGACATCACTTGCATTACATTCCAGATGTTAAATCTACATCATATGCAAAATTTGAGGAAATTTGCACGAGTCCGTTTTATTTTAGGCCCGGGATTTTAGGGCCATTTGTCTATAACTGGTCTTTACATGTAGCCCTATGGAGAGAGGGCGCTATAACCCCCATTTTAGGAACAAAAATGTGATTTTAAAAAAACGGACTTGTGCGAATTTTTTAAAATTTTCAGAGTATGTAGTATGAACATGTAGAAATATGATCAAGTAGTTGCCTTACCTGCTCTTCTCCGAAAAAATTTCACTGTGGTCAAGATGAAGGCTTGATATTTTTGTGTATTGGATTTGGGAAAAAAATAAATCTACTCAATCCATCAGACATAACATGCAAAAAATGGGTGATTTGAGACAAACTATTTAATTAAGATGGCCTAAGGCCAAACCAAAAAAAGGTTCGTCTCAAAGCTTGCGCGCGCATTTGTAAAATCACGAGATTTGAAAAAAAAAAAAGAAATGCAGAATTTTTTTATTTCAAAAAAGAAAAAAAATTTTTTTTTTTCCGGAAAAATTCGGCGAAAATCAGACTTTTTTCTTACCATAAAAACACCAAGTTGGAAATAAAAAAACAAAAATCGCATTTCGCATTTGTTTTCAAACCACTCATGAGCTTTGAGAAGAACCTTTTTTTTGTTTTGGACTTATTTGATACATACCAATGCCTAGATTACTTTTTTCATGTATGTCATTTACAGAGTGTGGGAGCACATATACATGTATATTAAAATATCACAGAAATTTTGATCACTTCTTTGAAATGATTTCATCTAATCTAAGCAAGCATTTAAATAAAGTGCTCTACTGAGAACACAGTGCTTTACAAAATGGATTTCTCATAATGTGCTACATTATAGAACACAATACTTATTTGTTTCAAATTTGATCATATATATTGGTGTTATTTACTTTATTTACTCTGGTTTTGTAGCAGAGGTAGCCATTGTTGGAGTGTGTTGAAACATGTAAAATTTCAATTTAGATCGCTGTTATGTTCATGATTTTGTGAATTGACGAGGTCGTAGGAGGCAGAACTTCTTGAATAACCCTCGTAACATATTAACAGCCTGTGTTGGTGCATAAAATATCAATTTTGGTTACTTGTGAGTTGTGAGATGCGTTGACAACTCGCAAATTTCAACTCGCAACTCACATATTTCAACTCGCAACTCACACATTATCCACACTCCTACATGTAGATATAATGTCTTTTGCATCATATAGCTTACTCACTGATTGATTGTAATACTGTTGAATAATCTCATGTCATATCAATTGAAATGAATCGTAATCCCGCCATCGGGTTAGAGTATTTCCGCATCATGTATCAAGAGCCCAACCAGATTTAAAATCACAATAAAACACTACTTGCAAAAAAGTGGATAAAAATATAAAAACTATAGGTGTGTTTAGACGGTAGCCTACTTTTGAAGGTAACTTACATGCGAGTTGGCAATTAAATTACGCTACAAGAGAGTGTGTATCCACACAACATTACTTTTGACTGTTCACTCACATGTAAGTAAATTATGCAGAATTATCGGAAGCTGCAGCGCTACTAGCGATGACCCTTGTCAGGTTTTTGCGGAAAAGTACAAATGTAACAATTATAGAGTTTATTTCAACCGAAATTATGCAATGGATTTACCGGAGCGGAAAAGCTTAAAATTACACATCAAGTCTAATGTGTTGATGAAAACAATGTTTTAGCAATGACCCGGAAGTTGATCATGAGCAAGGCTTATATTAAGCAGGCACCCAGGCTTTTTTTACCCCATAGTTGCCCAGTTTTGGCTCCTGGTGTGTCCAATATTTTACAGTGTAAATTATAGGACAGGAGCCGTCTTTGGGAACAGGGGCTCTTTTTAGCTCCTGGTCCAGGCATACTTAATATAAGGCCTGATCATGAGGTCAACATAAGGTCACGCCTACTTGCGTGTCTTGTTCACACTGGCCTTACTTTCGAATGTAGGCACTGCATGTAAGATATCTTACATGTAGAATCGTCGATAGTAACTCGCTTGCAGCTACATGCGAGTGCATTTAGACGGGTACTTCTTGTAAGTTTATGACTTTACAAGCGATCGTCTGAACAAGCCTACTAATATATATAAGAAAAGAATAAAATTCACTACTGGTTCTGTCGGAATCTTATATTAACCATGGTGAATGTCAGTCATTGTTTATTCAATCATCTGTTCCATGTATCCCAGAGGCTTGTCTATAAGCACAGCCAGGTTAACATCAGTCAGATGTTATATCACATAGTCTTACATCCACATGACAAATCTTACGGGGAAACTCAGTAAAGCCTGAATTCTGCCGGTTCTTAGTACATTTATATGATAATCTGAGATTTAACATGCTCTGCTGTGCTTTTTGCTTTGTTTTGTATAATTCATCGGGGCAATCTACACGTAATGATTAAATCCACATCAATATGGTTCTGCTGAAATCTAGACTATAAGTATTATCACCAATGTGGATTTGTGCAGCATGCTATTGGGACTGTTCACCAGGACTCAAAGATTGGACTATTCCAGTTGAAATCCACACATCCTCTTGAGTTTGCGCTCCATGTCCTGTAACAACACCCAGAATTGACAACTATAGAGGAGTACCCAATCTATAAGATATTTGACCATGGTGCGAGAGGTTGTGGGTTTGAACCCTGACGGTGCCTATTAGTACACTCTCATGGAAAAATTGAGTTAGCTTGAAATTCCCCTGGACAAGGTACTTGCTGCTAATTGTCTTGTTGTAACCCGTATAAAACTTGGGGAGCTGATTCTGGTTGCGAAGGTTATTTGTGGATTGTCTAGGGTGTGCGCTCTTGTAGCTGCAAAGTTCCTGAGTTGTTGTTAAATGGTTTTTGGAATGATGTGAGGCTGCAGTGATCAGTGACAACCTGTAAAGTGTGCTGATGCTTGTGGATCAACGTCTAGGCATTGTGCCTTCGCATAGCACACTATAAATCACTTTTTTTTACCCACATTGGTGTGCATTAATGGCCTCATCTCATCTGTTGGTCGTAACCCTAGATCAGTGCCGTAACCCAGAGGTATGCTTAGTAACACAAGTTAACATTAGTCACATGTAATCTTGTCAATTTATAGAACAGATCTAGGATGACGTTATACTAGACATGCTCAGACGGGCATGAACATCTCAAAAGTTTGAACTTGTGAAGGTGAAAATAAAATGGTGGGCATTAATGGATTAGTTCTCTCGCGTAGCTGGTCTCATCTCATCTGTTGGTCGTAACCCTAGATCAGTGCCGTAACCCAGAGGTATGCTTAGTAACACAAGTTAAAGGGGCATTTCGTGATCCACAGCCTCATCCCCCCACTTTTCTCAAAAAAAGTTAAAAGAGATTTTTATATCACTGGAAACCTATGGCTACATAATGTTTATATACAAAAAATTCTTGCAGATTTTTTAGTTTAGCAAAGATATCGTGAAATTTGAATTTCGTTCTGGTGCACCAGAACGAAATTACAACACATTGTCTATGGAGCAGTGTAATACACATAATCATTCATAACTCGCAAACGCAAAATCGGAAACAACTGAAATTTTGGGAATAAGCTTTTTTCGTGGATATCTACTGAAAAATGTCAAAAAGAGGATGCTAGGATCACGAAATACTCCTTTAACATTAGTCACATGTAATCTTGTCAATTTATAGAACAGATCTATGATGAAGTTACATGTATACTAGACATGCTCAGCTGGGAGTGAACTTCTCAAGAGTTTGAACCTGTAAATGGGAAAATGACATTGTCAGTCACTCTGAGTTGTGTCCATGTATTGGTACTTTTGCCACTTGAAACACCTGAACCACCCCCTAAGTGACTAATATGTATTTGGTGTAGAAACAAAACGGGCCAATCATTATGCATATCATACAGTGAACCTCTGATTGAAATCTTCGAACATGTTCACACAACACAAACCTCAAAGTTTCCTCTTAGGTTGAACTAAATGGTATAACCCCTTAAATATCTTTGGGCTTTGAGGTGGGTCAAACATCAAAAAGTTTACCTTAAAGTGCCAAACCTGTTAAGGTGGTACTACACCCCTTGATAAATTTGTGATTATTTTTGCATTTTTCTCAAAAAATAATAACACACTGGTAACAAAAGTTATGTATATTATAGGGCAAGGAATCCAGTTACTATACACTGGAATTTCAATGACTCAAGACAAGCAGTACATTATTTATGATAAGAAAGGAGGTACATGTACCACTAGAATGTATCTCATTTCTTAACATACTATGACCCACTTGTCTTGAATCACTGAAATTTCAGTGAAGTAATTGGATTCCTTGCCCCTATAATATACATAACTTTTGTTACCAGTGTGTAGTTATTTTTGAGAAAAAGGCAAATTTATTTACAAAATTTATCAGGGGGTGTAGTACCACCTTAAAGCGTCCGCACGTCCAAAACCCTGACCTAAACCTTTTAAGGTTTTGAACCTCTGAGTGTCTGCCTCCCATAGTGTGAATAGTGTTAAACCTGCACATGAAATCTAAGGTGCATTTAAAGTAGAGTATTGTTATGAAGAGCATTGAATGTTCAATGCATTGTATAGAAAATGATATCAACTTGAATATTTGTCAGGAAAAGGAGATTTAAATGCAGGAGACAGCATTAATGCTTCAATATTGTTGAAAGGAAGACAGACATTGTAATACTCAGATGGCATATATGAGGATCACATTATAAGTAGAAATGTTTGCGCAATTAATTTTTAGCACTATGCCCATATTTTGCTGTTTGATTTGTTTTTAAATTTTGCAATTTAAGCTTCCATTTAAGTTGATCTATACACAAAAGGAATATATTTGGGCATTGCTATTTTTGCTGGTAATTGCTTTGAATGTGCCAAACGTGAACAAAATGTTGCACAAAAATTTCCACTTTCTACTATAGCAGCAACCAATCTAAGGGGTGTAGTCAGTACTAGGAATTTCAGCCATTACCTGTGACCTGTCCCATATTTTTTTTATTCTAAATAGTAATTTAAAGTAAAGTCTAATTAAAATGGCCCTTTGAGAAGCACATTGTTTGCATGTACTCCAGATTTTAAAAAAACATATAAACTGGCAATAAAAGTAAAATATTAATGTTAGACATATTTTTTGGAGATGATCATTTTAGGGTGTATTTGGTATGTTTTTGACAAGCACAGGCTATTGAATAATTACAGGTATGTATTCTGATTTTTGGACAAATCTCTTTTATAACCATCTTATCAAAATAAAATTATGAGCAAACTCTCAGCATAGATATTCAAAATTTTGAGTGCTTCTAACATTTTTAAAGACTTGCACCGGGATGGCATTTATAAGAAAACAAAAATGCATGTTGGTCCATTTTACCAGACTTTGAGTAGACCTGTGGCTATCGCAAAGAGTGTCATTTAGAAGAAGAAAAAAAGGCATTCACAGCCTTGTGTTATGTTATATATTTCTCTTTTGAATGGACACCAGTTTTCAATACAGTATTTACCATAAAATGGCTGAAAAATATCTTAGGTGGAGGGTGCTTTCACTCTGGAATACCTTTATTAGATGGAATTAGGCTATTCCAGTTGAAATCCATACACCCCCTGTAGAAGACATGACCTTAATCCTTCACACAGTGAGTGCGAATTTAAATTGGGGTTACCTGAATGGGTGACTCCACTTGAAATCTACACACTCTGTGTGGGAGATTAAGGTCATGTCTTCCACGGGGGGTATGGATTTCAATTACAATAGCCCATTACTAACACTATAAATTATACTGGGTATATATTGCAAAATGAGATGATTTAAAGAACCCTTCTTATTATTTATGGCTTGGTACATGATAAAAGGTGAGTAACGCAGAACTGATCAGGCTGGCATTTGCATGGTTGAATGGGCAGTGCGAGTAGGATTTCAATGTAATTATTTGTGGCTGGAATGAGTTCATTTTCTACCCAAAAGGTCAAGAGAATGTCGATGGATATTGTGTGTAGCACTCAAACTGCTCACAGAAAGTAGTGTTACATTTTAAATAAGGAGGCTGTTTCCTATAGAAACTAACACTTAATAAGATAATTCAACAACTCTTCCTATACCTTTGTACAGGAGCCAAGCGTTGTTAATCCGTGATGAATCCAAAGTCCAGTAGCGTATACGCGAACGCAAGGTTACGTGTACGCGTTACGCATGAGCGCGTAAAATTTGTCAGTCTGGAATGTATGCGTAAACATGAACGAGATCTCTTTGGCGGTAGCAGCTAAATACATGAAATATTACCGCTTTATTCTTTAGTTTTATTGCTGATATCACCAGAGAAATACCGCGATCTTCTTGTAAGGTTGAGTGGCAATGACAAACGGACATTCCAAATGAAAGAATCATGTGAATTAGATATCTTTAGCTTGTTTCGTTGTTGAAAGGGATTCAATCATGTTTCACCGTTGTTCATCACTGATTAACAACTCGCGTCCGGCGCGTCTGCGTGGTTTACGGCGCGGACGCATTGTTGTTAATCGGTGATGAAATATTCTGTGTTAAAATGCATCCATTTGTACCACTTCCTATCCACCAATTTTTAGCGAGAGGTCCGGGTGTGGGAAGTTTCACACAAGGTCATGTGGCATAGCTACTACACACACATATTGACTTAAAGCTTGGCTATGAATATTTATTAGGAATACAGAAATATTCCGTGCTAAAATGCATCCATTTGTAGCACTTCCTATCCAACAATTTTCAGCGAGAGGTCCAGGTGTGGGAAGTTTCACACAAGGTCATGTGGCATAGCTACTACACACACATATTGACTTAAAGCTTGGCTATGAATATTTATTAAGAATACAGAAATATTCCGTGCTAAAATGCATGCATTTGTAACACTTCCTATCCAGCAATTTTCAGCGAGAGGAACGGGAGTGGGAAGTGTCACACAAGGTCATGTGGTGCCTTGTGGCATAGCTACTACACACACTGTATTGATTTCAAGCATGGCTATGAATATTCATTAGGAATACAGAAATATTCCGTGCTAAAATGCTTCCATTTGTAACACATTTCTCACTTCACTTTCCATATAGGCCAGCATGCTTATATAGGGTTTTTAGCCTGGGTTGAGCATTTTGTTTGAGCCTGGTCCCACCAGGACCCAAGCGTGTCTCCATACGGAGCGACCATTTAAACAAACAAACATCCTATCCATCAAAATTTTTAGCTGAGGACAACTTGAGTAGGAACTTGGGAAGTGTCATGCGAGGTCATATAGCGCTATGTGGCTTAGCTACTACACACACTGTTATTCACTAAGCTTGGACATGAATACACATTAAGAAAAGTTGAGTGCCACTGTGGTTTGATTTCTGTGGATTGTAACAGTGCCTCATCAGCCTTTGAATATCAGTGTGGTCATATTGACATACAACCTATGTGTGATATCTTATACAGGATACATGCCAAGACCAATATGTATCAGTTGTAATAGCAATGCAAGACATAAATTTGTATGTACTGATAGTAAGCGTTAGTTGATCTTATTTTAAATTTCTTGCGCCCAGCTATCTTCAGAAGATAGCAAAATTTGCACATAATGTGTATCAAACATAGGTTTGTCATTCAATTCTACTAATCAATGTCCATTCTTTGATTTCTACAATGTGAGCTAGCTTCAGATGTTAGGTAGCTAATTCAAACATTTTGCTAGGCAAATCCAATGAAAAAGTAACTCACGACTGACATAGCTTTTGCCATCTGGGCTGATGGCTTGATCACAAGTGTCTTGGTCCACTGCTTTTCCCGCGAAACGGCTTGTTGACATTTCCCGGAAGTGGTGATGTTTTTGTTTTAAGCAGTGAATCGTATACATGATTAAGAGACGATACCTTTGTCGCAATTGATTGCTTTGGCCCCCTTTTTGTGAATTTAGGGAAAAGCAGTGGACCAAGATACTTGTGATCAAGCCCTCAGCCCAGATGGTGAAAGCTACAGTAGTGAGTAACTTTTTCATTGGATTTGCCAAGCCAAATGTTTGAATTATATAATCTACAATCCTAAAAATGCATCTTATTTACTGAATTCAGAAGGTAGCGACTTTCAAGTGGCAAATGCCAAACTGTCTTCATATCTTCAGTAGATAGCATCAGCATTTAAATAGGTCCTAAAAAGATTTTTTTTTAAATTCTAAAATGTCCTGTAAATAACAACAGTGAGCTATCTTCAGAAGATAGCAATGTTCAAATTTCTAATGTACACAGCTTTCTTCAATAGATAGCATCAGCATTTAAAAAGAATGTCTTTATTTTAAAGTTGGAACAGATTTTGATGCAACTTAATTATTAAGCCATAATGTGCTCCCAGCGACGCCATTAATTTTCTGTAATTTCTACTTTTTCCATGCTTGTAATGCCCAATGGTGTACTAAAATACCATGTGAAAGACTTAGCCTGAAGTACTGTAGTTACAGTACAATTTAAGTTTTTATAATAAACCAGGGGATGCCCGGATTTATTCGGAGTTCACTGATCGAGTGATGGCTGTGTCTTGTGCTAGTGTATCATGGAATCATTGATGTATAAATTGTGTGTATATTGCTATTATCGTTATTCTTTAGTTATGTATATGTCTTATTTATATTTCCCAGCTGCATGAAGCTCCGCTCAATAACGATTTCTTTGTTTTACCTCATTTGTTCGGCTCAAAATTAAAAGGGGACATAATGTGATCAGTGAAAATGACTATTTTGTAGAAAACAAATAAGAATCTATTCTTTATTAAAATCACACATTATTGCTTTAATAATCCAATTAAGGTGCAACATTGCCCTTAAGTAAAGTACAATGAATAAATCATGTCTTGCGTTAACACCAAGTATCTGACCTCAGGATATGCTGCTGAGTGCTGAGAAATAGTAATTCACCCACTCCAAATAGTTTCCACTATTTTTTAAAGTTTCAAATCCTTGAGCACCGACTTTCTTCACAGGAGCTCAAAAATCATGTGAAGAAATGTATGTAGTAGATCATGCTAGTCTAGCCTTTGGTATTTGACAAATGTTGTGTTATCCAATGCATTTGTACGGTTTACAACATGTCCTGTCCTAATAATGTGCCATTTTTAGAACATGACCTTTTCAAGAAAGTCTATCACTTCAAAATGATGACAAGTTTATATTAAACTTGCCTAAACCAGGGTTGCCATATCTGTGGTTTGGTAGCCCAATTGGGTGACTTTTGAAGTTTTGCCTGTGACTTGTGACCATTTGTGGTGTCGTAGATACAAATGGTTAAGAAAACTGTTGTGGGTCTTTTCAATATTGGCACACACGACTTCCATAAAGACCAATGGTTAAGAGTAAAAATTGATGATTTTTCAACTATTTGACCACAAGTTTTCCTGAACATTTATGGCAAACCGTGCGTAAACAAGTCAGGGCTGGTATCTAGATGGATTTATTACAAGAAAACTATTGTGGGTCTTTTCAATTGGCTCTCACGACTTCCGGTAGTTTCCTGACTCATAGAAACCAGTGGTTAAGGGAAAACAAATTAGGTGATTTTCATCTATTTGACCCGTAAATCTTGCTGAACATTTATGGCAAACCGTGCGTAAACAAGTCAGGGCTGGTATCTAGATGGATTTATTACAAGAAAACTATTGTGGGTCTTTTCAATTGGCTCTCACGACTTCCGGTAGTTTCCTGACTCATAGAAACCAGTGGTTAAGGGAAAACAAATTAGGTGATTTTCATCTATTTGACCCGTAATTCTTGCTGAACATTTATGGCAACCCTTGAGTAAACAAGTCAGTGCTGGTATCTAGATGGATTTATTACAAGATGCCTATAAGTTAACACTAAGAGCCAAAATTGGTCTCCTTCCAAATGCAAAGTTCATTGACCTCCATTCAACAATCATAGCATAAAAATTGACCTCAAATTGTGACACATGAGTTTGTGTACCCAACATATTAAAAGGTCATTTTACGAACATGCACTTATGCTAGGGTTATAGAACTGTGGCCTGACAGATGAGCATGTTTGCAATAAATATAAAATGTTGGTTTTGAATAAGAACTAAGGGCCTGTGGGTCTGTAGAGAAACCTGGCACCGGGATGAGCCAAGATCAGATGCTGCTTCCTCCTCCCCCACATACTTGTCTGATGAGTGATATTACATCCCACTAAACTAGTCTCATCTCAGATGGTATAGTTTGATAACCTCTATTCATTTATAGCTACTCAAATGCTGACCTCCAGTTGTGGAGTATGAGTTTTTTTCAGCAAAGAAGATAGTTTTCCCTACATCCCACTAAACTAGTCTCATCTCAGATGGTATAGTTTGATAACCTCTATTCATTTATAGCTACTCAAATGCTGACCTCCAGTTGTGGAGTATGAGTTTTTGTAGCAAAAGAATATAGTTTTAGATGTGTATAATGTAAAATAATGTGAAAGTGGTAAATTTTGCTTGTATAATTGTCGAATGTTTTGCTGATTTTAAATTAATTCACATGTTTTTAAATTTGCGAGTTTGTGTTTCTCTTTCATAGAAGCATGCATAAAAGATTTGTCCGTTTTATTTTAGTGGTAGCTGTAATAATTGAAAAGAGTGAAAATTAATTTTCCACAAAAATTTCAATGTATACATTAACTGGAAACAGGTGTTTGAGAGATAGTGAATCAGTGTGTGGGACAAACAGGGACAACATGAAGAGAGACATTAAGGCTTGGAGTGGAATGGCATAAGCCTTATTATGCCTCCACCGCGAGGCATACTGTTTTTGCACTGTCCGTCCTTCCGTGCTTCCGTCCTTCCGTCCGTCCGGATGCTGTATCTCGGGCATGGATGGGCGGATTGACTTCAGATTTTCAGGATAGGTGGGTCATGGTCAGAAACCCTGGATACTTTTTTTTGGGTGGGGTTGAATGTCATATACTGAGGTCAAAGGTCATTTGAGGTCAACTTGTAAATTTGGTCTCATATGAACAGTTCAAATCCCATGGGCATGGCAGTTGGTGGGTATAGTCAACATTTGGAGCCAAAGTTTTGGAAGGTTATTTTGGGGTCATCTGGGGTCACCCAGGGGTCATCTGAGGTCAAATTAGTAAAAACTGTCGTATGGACATGACACTTGGTGGGTATTGTCAACATTTGGAGCCAATTTTTGGAAGGTTATTTTGGGGTCATCTGGGGTCACCCAGGGTCATCTGAGGTCAAATTAGTAAAAACTGTCATATGGGCATGACACTTGGTGGGTATAATCAACATTTGGAGCCAAATTTTTGGAAGGTAATTTTGGGGTCATCTGGGGTCACAAAGGGGTCATCTGAGGTCAATTTAGTAAAAACTGTCGTATGGGCATGAAACTTGGTGGGTACCATCAACATTGAGGGCTGAATTTTGTAAGGTCATTTTGGGTCAGCTGGGGTCACCTAGGGGTCATCTGAAGTCAAATTAGTAAAGACTGTCGATAATTTCCTATACACTATTTCAACCTCATTTATGTGACTCTTATTTTTGCCCATATTTTTTATGTTTGTTTGTTTACCATTTAGTTGACTTTTAGCGTTATACGATTTGTACACATTTGAATCGCCCCATGGTGGAGGCATCCCATTCGGCGCTTATGCCGAAAAACACCCACCGAGAACCGCTAATGCTGAGAACCGCGAAAGCCGAGAACCGCTCTAGTTTTTCCAATTGAAGCAGCTTAACTAAAAAAATGCAATGTACTTCTTGATGTTCAGGGATGTAGCTACGGCCGGCGGTGGTGGGCGGCAAAAAATCCAGAAGAAAATCCTGAAGAATCACATTCTTGAATTTAAGCTCTAGCACCCAGCATTCAAGTGTCAAAAATCACATCGAATTTGACCAAATTTAGGCAATTTTCAATAAAATTGTCAATTTCAGGAAAAATTCTGTCAAATACTATCCGGCACTAAAAATTCTCTAGCTACAACCCTGTTGATATTATATATTGAAATTATAGAAAATCAAGTCATGGACTAGATGAGTCTGTGCTGCAAATTTTTCTTCCCAAATCCCAAGGAACCGAATATATGTCTCAATTCAGTCTCACATATCAACATGAATTTGATCTGATATGGGCTATCTTCAGTAGATAACAACATTGATACAATCTGATATGTGCTATATTCAGAAGATGCCAATATTAATACAATTTGATGTGGGCTATCTTCAGTAGATAGCAACATGAATTTGATCTGATATGGGCTATCTTCAGTAGATAGCAACATGGATTTGATCTGATATGGGCTATCTTCAGTAGATAGCAACATGGATTTGATCTGATATGGGCCATCTTCAGTAGATAACAACATTGATACAATCTGATATGGGCTATATTCAGAAGATGCCAATATTAATATGATTTGATGTGGGCTATCTTCAGTAGATAGCAACATGAATTTGATCTGATATGGGCAGATAGCAACATGAATGTGATCTGATATGGGCCATCTTCAGTAGATAACAACATTGATACAATCTGATATGGGCTATATTCAGAAGATGCCAATATTAATATGATTTGATGTGGGCTATCTTCAGTAGATAGCAACATGAATTTGATCTGATATGGGCAGATAGCAACATGAATTTGATCTGATATGGGCTATCTTCAGTAGATAGCAACATAGATTTGATCTGATATGGGCCATCTTCAGTAGATAACAACATTGATACAATCTGATATGGGCTATATTCAGAAGATGCCAATATTAATATAATTTGATGTGGGCTATCTTCAGTAGATAGCAACATGAATTTGATCTGATATGGGCTATCTTCAGTAGATAGCAACATGGATTTGATCTGATATGGGCCATCTTCAGTAGATAACAACATTGATACAATCTGATATGTGCTATATTCAGATGATGCCAATATTAATATAATTTGATGTGGGCTATCTTCAGTAGATAGCAACATGAATTTGATCTGATATGGGCCATCTTCAGTAGATAGCAACATGAATGTGATCTGATATGGGCCATCTTCAGTAGATAACAACATTGATACAATCTGATATGTGCTATATTCAGATGATGCCAATATTAATATAATTTGATGTGGGCTATCTTCAGTAGATAGCAACATGAATTTGATCTGATATGGGCAGATAGCAACATGAGTATAATCAAATACATGTTATATCCCTCATTAATATATTCTAGTTCATTAATTGGTTAAACGAGTATCATGTGACCAAAAATAGTTTTGCTATTTTGCAAACTTGTTAACAAGCCGATTGATGAGGGAACGGGTACTATTCAAAGTACTATCTCCGGGAAATAGTTTTACTATCTCCTCTGAGCGCCCCGAGCGCGTGATGACCTCATAACCGCGTCGCAGTTCCTAGTGGTTAATGCAACTCGCCACATACGCTGGATATCAGTACCGGCTCCGGGGTATTAATGTGTAGCAATTGCTTTGTCTTGCGGTTAGCACAATTAAGCAGCACAGACATGACAGAAGTGCAGCTAAAATACGGCGGTTTAATGGCATAATCTGAGTTACATCAGGATCAGTATCTTAATATTGATGGTGAAATAACAGGGAACATGTTAACATGGTTACTCGTTTCACGGGCGGTATTGTAGAGGTTGTCACACATTTTCACGGTAAGCTTTAGCCACTCAACTGTGTGCGTGCTTTGTGCATTCAATCAAAGCAAAGCAAGGCCGACGTAGCCTTGACTAGGTCTAGCCTACATGTATGCCGTTGGCCTAAGATTGTGTGTAATGAACAAAGAATATATTAATGAAGGATATAAAACAAATATTTACTGCTCTAAATTAGGGATCTGGTGGAATCTATTGGTCCCCTCGGTGAACTGGAGACCGTGAGCCTACTATTTTCCCTCGACCTGGCGGTCTCGGGAAAATAGTAGGCTCACGGTCTCCAGTTCACCTCGGGACCAATAGATTCCACCAGATCCCTCATGAGCAGTAAATATTTGTATACTATCTTCAGTAGATAGTCACATGAAAATGAAGTATTTGAAATAATATAAATTTGCGTATGGAACACAATTAAGCATACATATTCTATGCAGAGCAATATGTGAGGTTATGTTTAAAATTTTCCCGCCATACACGCTGCCACTTCTTTTTGTGGTACACGCTTTACTTTGATGTAAACAACTTGAAATATTTGGGCAAAAAAGTGATATTTTATCTTTAAATGGCATTATTTTTTAAAGAATAGAAATAAAGGTTGCGGCCTTATCCATTTACACCAAAATAAGTAAAAACATTTCAATAATGGGTACAGCACATCACCCATTACTTACATCCTTCCTCATTTTGTCCATGTGTCACTTTTAACCCCTAGCCCTTACTTAGATACAACTACATATTCAATGTTGTAACACTTATAAAACTCCTAAATACCCTTAATAAACCCAGGCAGTCTCAATTATATACAAAGTGCCACTTGACAATTTTATGAGTGAACAAAACATGCCACTATATCCATTAAAACAGAGTGAGAAGTAATTTATATAGCATATATGTAGGGTTCTGAGGTCCAATTAAAGGGACTTACAGAGATCACTCGAGGACCAAAACAAAATATGTACAATTATCTGTAGTTGCTTAACCCCATGAGAACTACCTGCAGAATAGCCAAAAAGAAGTTTTCATTATCAATTGGCCCAATCAGCAACATTATTAGAATTTCACCACACAAAAAAATAGGGTGAATTATTTGCAAAGCTCCATTCTGATTGGTGATTAAAGTAAAGATATCATGTAATTGACCAATCAATGGCAATGTTAGATCGGCAGGTAGTGCTCAGGTGATTAAAAATGGTGGATAAATCGAGACAATGCCCTTTAACCATTCTCTTTTCAGAAATATTGACTAATATTTTTTTTAACCTGAAAAGTTACGTACGTCTTTGAGATTGTGTCCCCTGTTGCATTTGTAAAACATGTGAAACAATCATAGTTCAAAATTTGATCTCAAGTTGCAGAGTATGAGTTTTAGTCCCCAATTTTTTAAAGGTCATACAATGAATGTACAAATGTATTGGGGTTAAAGAACTGTGCCCCTGATAGATGAACATGTTGTGGATCCTAGTGATATGCCTTCCAGGCAAATACAACAATTGTGGTCAAAACATTTTAATAAGATGTAAAGTCTGCACAAAAAGTAACTCAGCTGTTATAATATAATACGCCTATAGATTCAGAACTAATAATTGTTTTCACAATATTTCAACATAGCGAGAAGGATGATTTATTTACACGCATTTTGATACCCCATTCGTTAAATGTCGTTCAATATTAACAACACAGTAGTGCTTTTACAGAAAAATACCCGAATTTAAAAGTTGCAGTTTACAGCGATCAATGGTTATAATGCCAGCACTGTAAACACGTAAAGCCCGCCATTATCTTCGCGCTTACTTCAAATCAATACAAATAACTGCAACTTTTTAATTGGGGTATTTTTCTTTCAAAACATTGCTGTATTGTCAATATTGAACAAAATTGGATAAATGGGGTATCAAAATGCGCGTAAATAAATCATCCATCTTTTTATGTTGAAATATTGTGAAAACAATTATTAGTTCTGAATCTATAGGCGTATTTATAACAGCTGAGTTACTTTTTGTGCAGACTTTATATAAAGGTCATGAAAACATTTGTCTATATGACAAAAAAAAATGTTATTGTAAAATATTTTTTGCAAACATTTTTGTTAGAAATGTTTTGCATCACGTTTTCAAAAATGTTTTTGGAACATTATTATAACGTTTTATACCCTTTATACATGTATAACCCAACAAAATGTTTTCTGCAAAACTTTTGTTTTTGCTGGGTTCATAACAAAATAAACATGCAAAGAGAATGGCACAAGTCTAATCAAGTATGTGCCACATATTACAAATTGCCTTTCATCATGAGCATTATCAGCATTTGATCTTAATGATATGGCTGTCTTTGTGTGAACTAGCTAGGGTCATTAATGTGCAAATTAAATATTATTGATACACTCAGAGTGTGTGGCCATGAATACTTGAATGGTAATGAGGTGAAAATACGAGGCTTCATCAGGGGAAACCCACAAACTTGGTTTTAAAGGAACATTGGGCTATTCCATTTAAAATCCACACTACCCCTGTGGAAGATTTTGGAAATATCTGCCACAGGGAGAGTATGAATTTCAAATGGAATTAGAACATTAGGCAGCTCCATTTGAATTTCATACACCCTCAAAGAAAAATTCAACCTGAATCTTCCACAGAGGGAGGGTGAGTCTCAAATGGAGCTGGCTAATGTGCTAATTCCATTTGGAATTCATATTCCCCCTGTGGCAGATATTCCCAAAATCTTCCACAGGGGTAGTGTGGATTTTGAATGGAATAGCCCATTCTTAGTCAGTGGGTGTGCTTTCACTTGTAAGTGCTAAATGTGATTGGTTCCTGAGTGTATGACTGGTCATATCGTCATGGAGCATGATTATGAAGTCGCATGTTGTAGGCATAGTCATCATAGTGTGTATACACGCACATGATCGCAGTATGCCCAACAGAAGATGTGACGTTGTAAACAAGTTTCATACATTTCAGAATAAGAGAATTTTCATTGCAGAAACTGAAATTTTAAGTAAAATAGTTTATAGTTATTAAAATAATATTTAATTGACTATGAATGAGAATGAACAATAAGTAGTGGACACTCAACATATTGGCCATGCCTATCCTCTATGACTCTTGTTTGTTTGTTTGTTTGTTTGTTTATGCAATAAGAAAAATATCACTGGTTTCAGGTTGTATTACACATTCATATCAATTTCATTGTGCTAATAATCAATCATGTTAAGAATTATGATGCCTCAAAAAGTGTGGACTTTTCTGTGCGCACATGTTTTATTACTGATACACTCCTGAGGATGGCACAAGTCCAGTCAAGTATGCTCCATGCCACCACATAATTATAAATTGCCTTTCATATCAATTTCATCATTCTTAATCATGTTAAGAATAATGCCTCAAAAAGTGTGGACTTTTGTGTTCACATGTTTTATTACTGATACACTCCTGAGGATAGCACAAGTCCAGTCAAGTATGCTCCATGCCACCACATTATTATAAATTGCCTTTCATATCAATTTCATCATTCTTAATCATGTAAAGAATTATGATGCCTCAAAAAGTGTGGACTTTTGTGTACACATATGTTACATTACTGATACACTCCTGAGGATGGCACAAGTCCAGTCAAGTATGCTCCATGCCACCGCATTATTATAAATTGCCTTTCATATCAATTTCATCATTCTTAATCATGTAAAGAATTATGATGCCTCAAAAAGTGTGGACTTTTGTGTACACATATGTTACATTACTGATACACTCCTGAGGATGGCACAAGTCCAGTCAAGTATGCTCCATGCCACCACATAATTATAAATTGCCTTTCATATCAATTTCATCATTCTTAATCATGTTAAGAATAATGCCTCAAAAAGTGTGGACTTTTGTGTGCACATGTTTTATTACTGATACACTCCTGAGGATAGCACAAGTCCAGTCAAGTATGCTCCATGCCACCACATTATTATAAATTGCCTTTCATATCAATTTCATCATTCTTAATCATGTAAAGAATTATGATGCCTCAAAAAGTGTGGACTTTTGTGTACACATATGTTACATTACTGATACACTCCTGAGGATGGCACAAGTCCAGTCAAGTATGCTCCATGCCACCGCATTATTATAAATTGCCTTTCATATCAATTTCATCATTCTTAATCATGTAAAGAATTATGATGCCTCAAAAAGTGTG
Source organism: Amphiura filiformis (assembly GCF_039555335.1). Classification (NCBI taxonomy): domain Eukaryota; kingdom Metazoa; phylum Echinodermata; class Ophiuroidea; order Amphilepidida; family Amphiuridae; genus Amphiura; species Amphiura filiformis. The sequence continues at coordinate 10,986,458 of NC_092646.1, read as the reverse complement.
GACTTTTGTGTTGGCACATGTTTTATTACTGATACACTCCTGGAGTATGGCACAAGTCTAATCAAGTATGCGCCACATATTATAAATTGCCTTTCATCATGAGCTGTATCAGCATCTGATCTTAATGATATGGATGTCTTTGTGTGAGCTAGCTAGGGTCATTAATGTGCAAATTAAATATTATTGATACACTCAGAGTGTGTAGTCATGAATACTTGAATGGTAATGAGGTGAAAATATGAGGCTGCATCAGGGGAAACCCCTAACTCACTTTTAAAGGAACATTGATGTGTTGATTAAATAAACATTGCACTGCCCGAAAGTGCACACTCATTTGTGTGGTCGTCCTGGTGGAGTGAGATCATTGATTTTATTTTACAAAGAATTTTGTTAGCTGCAGTTTAAAAACTCACTTGTGTAAAAATCCAGATTTGAATGAATTTCAACTTTCATTTTTCTTATTATTGCTATCAGCAGCAGGCCTGGAAATAAGTCGGTCTGAACCAGGAGCCAAACATTTGGAAAAGCGGCTCCTGGTCCTGTAATTTTCTAGTGAACCAGGAGCCATTTTTAAAGAGCCAGGAGTCATTTTTCTTTTAGTATCAAAATGCTTATTTTTGTTGTTTCTATAGCTTTCGATGCTCACCTGAGACTTTTAGATCCATGTTATTTGTTATTTAACTTATTATATTATTAATTATTGTCACAAGTTAACAAATAACAAGTTATACAATGAATGTTATTATATCTGAACAGACCAGTTGAGTCTTATTTTATTATTATTTTTTTTTTTTTTTTTTTTTTTTTTATTATTTGATTTAATTTAATTTAATTTAATTTAATTTAATCTAATTTAATTTAATTTAATTTAATTTTATTTTATTTTATTTTATTTTATTTTATTTTATTTTATTTTATTTTAATTTATTATTATTTATTTTTATTATTATTTTTTTTTAAATTCATTTATTTTATTCAATTTGGCCTTTTATTTCGTGATTTTAGGAAAATTTTAAATATCTAGAAACAATGTCGCTAAAATTCAAGATGGTCAGCCTTCATGTTTAGCGATCGTGGTGATCACCTAACCTGAAAACAAGGCAAAATACTGCCAAAATTATGAGCCCTGAAGGCAAATATCAAGGAAAATTGGTGAAATATTAGGTAAAAGATAAGATTTGGCACTGCATTTTGTTGAAAATACATTGAAATGGCCAATATTTTGAGCGGAAATGAACTTGCCTGACGAAGTTTTACTGGGCCATTTCTGAGCACTGATACCGGGCGCAAAATACAGATTTTCTCTGGCGCCTGGGCGTGTAATTTTGGTTGGATCCAGGCGTTAAAACTCAGTAACCGTAGGGTAAAAATCGCTCGGCGCCTGCTTCTTTCCAGGCTTGATCAGCAGTATAGCATATTGCACATTATTGCTATCAGCTGTAGATAGCAAATTGCATATTATTGCTATCAGCAGTAGATAGCACATTGCATATTATTACTATCAGCAGTAGCTAGCACATTGCATATTATTGCTATCAGCAGTAGATAGCACATTGCATATTATTACTATCAGCAGTAGATAGAAAATTGCATATTATTGCTATCAGCACTGATAGCAAACTTGTAATATTGCTATCAGCAGCGTATGACATTTCATAATTTCGCTATCAGCAGTAGATAGTACATTTTGTAATATTACTATCAGCAGTAGATAACATGTTGCATATCATTGTTATGAGCAGTGGATAGAAAATTGGTCATTATTATCAGCAGTATAGGACATTGTGTAATTTCGCTATCAGCAGTAGATAGCACATTTTGTAATATTACTGTCAGCAGTAGATAACATGTTGCATATCATTGTCATGAGCAGTGGATATATTTGTAATATTATCAGCAGGACATTGTGTAATATCGCTTTCAGCATAGCATTAAGCAATGCAGAACAATATGCAGGCATGAGCTATTATGGTCAAATTCTATTTATACTTTTTGAGCAAGTGAGCCATATAAACCAATATTTGTACAACAAATCTCTTATTGACTACATTTCTATAATTCATAGCTATAGAATTTCAACAAGATACGCAAATCAATTCTCAAAAGGATTCTTGCAAAAAATATGTATGCGAATGGATGGTGATTCTCATGAATTTTCAACATTAACAGAGGATTATTTTCAAGATTCAAATGATTCCTTCAAAATCCTTTGCACAGTGACTGTATGATGAAATTCGATGATAACCTCAGAGGTGCCAAATTAATTACGAAAAACTAATTTTAAAGTAGTTGTTTAAATCCCCAAAATGCAGTTAGAACTGAAAATTGTGGTTTAAAATCTGAATAATTTTATGGTCTTTACACCCCGGACTCAGTTGTTACTGTGGTACTGCATCTGGACCCCGCTGATGCCTAACTAAGACCTCCAGCAGAAATATCAGGATTTTTCAAAGGACCTATTACTGCCACTTCTATAACCATACGGTACTATAAGATGGGAAAATTATTTGATGACTATTGTGATACAATGGTAGTTTGCTTGTTTTCAGTAATTTGGATAGTACTACAAAAACCAGAAAACCTGGACTCCTTATACCGCCATGTAAAATAGCATTGTCAGCTATGGGAAGAAATTGAGGGTATATGTGGAAATGGAAAAAAAAAACAATTCTGCATCTCATCTGAAGTGTTTAGGTATTGTGTGCAGGTCGCATCAAGTGTATCTCTAATATGAGATGTTATGCTCACATGACAATGATTGCCTCGAACGCATGGATGGAAATACCCCCAATTTTTGCTCCATGTGTGGATCAAGATAGCGGTCGAGTTCTGATTCTCTGATTTTCATCTGTGGATAGTACTCATCATTTCCCACTGTAACTGATAAGCCTACCAAACTAGATCAATTTCTTAACATAACAAGTGCATCTGTTTTAACATTCAAGTCAATTAGGTGGTGTAATAAACAAATCCCAAATGATCTCCTCTTCCTAGCATAGATCACTACTGTAAGTTAATATTACCATGCATTAGTACAGTATTAACCCACTGAGCACTACTACTGCCTTTCTAACAACAACTTTGATTGGTTGATGACAAGAGATATTCAGTTGAATGGCCAATAAGAATACAGTTTTGAAAACATTTCACCCTATTCATTTTAAATGATGGCGTTATTCTTACAAGATCACTGATTGGTTCAATAAATGAAACAACATCCATTCTGACCAATCGGCAGGTAGCTCTCATGGGGTTAAGTGAAGTCTGAAAATGATCTGGGCTAGATTCAGTAGCGTAGCTAGCGGGGGCAGGTGGGGCAGAGTGCCCCCTGACAAAAAAATGAAAGAAAAAGTGCCAATATAAAAAAAAATGAAAGAGAAAATCAGGAGGGCAAAGGAAAAGAAAAGGGCAAGGAGCCTCTTTTCTAGCAAAATTCAGGGCCAAAATAGTGTAAAATACAAAATATTTCCGCGCTACGCATTGTAACAATAAAGCCCTTTTTTAGCGGATAATGGGCGAAAATAGTGTAAAATACCATTTTTTTTAGCTTCGCGCACATCGTCCCAATAAGGCCCTTTTCGGGAAGCTCGAAGACATACAGTCTCTATGTATTTTATGATTCAACTGCAATTTTTTTCGTCTGTGCCCCCAAAATTTTATTTTGCCCCCCCTGACCAAGAAAGCTGGCTACGCCCCTGGCTAGATTGCACTAATTTTTACAGCATATTGTAGGCTTTTCTGCCTGAATTGTTGATGGCGGGAAACACAATTTGCGGGGTGTATTATAGGGGTTGGGGGTCGGCCGATTGGGGAGGTTCCAAGCTGATTGAGGGGACACGGTCTGGTTGAGAGGGTACTGGTTGGTCTGATTGAGGGGTTAGGCCTACTGGTTGTTTGTAGGTATATTATCCATAGAATTTGTCACATTTTGGCTCTGATCGGGGGAACCAGGGCTCAGAAAACAGCGGGGCTATAGGACAATTAGCCCCAAGATTTCACAAAATAGCCCATGTGGGGAAATATTTGTCAATGGCAAAATGTAAACACAAGGGCTACTTCTTGTAAGATCCTTTAAAAGTCGCCCTCATAATAAAAAAATATATAAGGTAATATGGGTGTAGACCCTATCAAATAAACTCAACTGGAACAGTATTACAATTGAAATGGCAGACATGTTGGTTCTAAGTGACAGAGGGACAGGTTTCTAGTTCGATTCCACAACCATTTAAACTTGTCATCTGTTTTATTGTATTATCATGCGAATTGCCTCGTGGTACCTTATGGAGGGCAGAATTTTATTTAAATGAGGATGAGTGACATAGTATTCGATAGGGTCTATAGACTACAAATATAATTATTCAACAAGTTGTTTTTATGTCTTCATGTTAATTATTCATGTAAGCAGCCATCTTGAGATAATAATTCTAACATGTTTGCCTCTTTCTCTGTTTGATTTTCTTCATGCAGGTATTTATACAGATGTTTATATTCCTTCAGTGAGACCAAACTAGAGTAGCCATCCCATCCAGCAGACCTATGATTTAAGGCAGTGATACATGAACCCAGGACCTCTTGATTACAAGTGACCTGCACATGAAACTAAAGGAGCCTCATCCCATCCTAGACACCTGTGATCGTGGTTATGTAAGGCAGTGATACATGAACCCAGGACCTCTTGATTACAAGTGACCTGCACATGAAACTAAAGGAGCCTCATCCCATCCTAGACACCTGTGATTATGGCTATGTAAGGCAGTGATACATTAACCCAGGACCTCTTGATTGCAAGTACCCGCACTACCAGCCACACCAAAATTTGTTCATAGTTTATTTGATTCTTCTCAAAAAGCACTCATAATTGTCTATGTGAAACCATACGTACATTATCCAACCTCTCTTATGTTTTGTAGTGTATTTTACTTATTTTTTCCTGTAAACCCAACAAACACAAAAACGTTACAAACATGTTATAAACGTGTTATGGTTTTGCTTATATTTGATTATATAAAGGTCATGAAAACATTTTTAAAACGTTTTAGGTGAATAAACACTTCAACACCATTTTAAAAATGTTGTCAAAATGTTATCGCAAAATGTTTTTTGATAAACAACTGTGCAGAACATTTGGCCATCGTTTAATACCATTATGTCAGAATGTTTTGCAGTAGGGTTTCAAAATGTTTTTTGAATGTTATATAACCTTATATGTAAACGTTTCCTTTCAAACATTTTGTGTTTGCTAGGTATTTCAGTTTCATTATTGCTGACTTAGATCCATTGGACCGGATTGTGTCACTTTTTGAATAACATTACTGATATAGGCACTAAACACAAGCTTAGATAATGGAATGTTTTGAAGAAAAAAAGCCAGAAAGCCTAAAGCTTCCCTTTTACAGAAACATTTTGACCTTTAAAGCTATTTTGGTAGATGCTTTTGGCTATGGGGTATTCCAGTTGAAATCCATACAACCCCTACGAAGACATGACCTTAATCTTCCACACAGGGATGTATAGATTTCGAATAAATCGCACCTATTCAGGTAGCCCCATTTGAAATTCTCACTCCCTGTGTGAAAGATTAAGGTCATATCTTCCATAGGGGCATGTGGATTTCAACTGGAATTTCCCATTGTATGTTCAGCGGTGTGAAATCATAGAATAGAGACAAAAGTTTGTGATATGCGTCGTAATACCTTTAAGCCACTATAATTTGGTTAATGGTTTTGTGTCAGTTTGCGATGCGCTCAATTTTGTGATTAATATATACGATATGCGTATTGAGGGCTTCCAAAATGGGAAATGCATTGTGATATATGTAACGACTGCTACAGCATTGGTGGAAAATTTCATCAATTTACCAAAATTGCTTTGTCAACCAGGGCTGAAGCAGAGCTTAAATTAGGCAAGTTGCCAGTTGGCAATTTAGTGTTGTAAATGGGTAAATAATTAAGAATATTGAAAAGAATACTGTTGAGACTTGTTTTTTTGTACATGAAAGTGTGAAAAAAATATTGATTTTGTATGGAATATACTAACTTTTAAGTCGTGAGAATACTGGAAAGTTCTTTGGAAGGTTGTAAGCTCTGAAATCACAAATCTACATGCATTTTGTAATTAAAGAACCTTTGTAATTATGAAACAGAACATATTCGCCCAAATTGAGGGTCTCTCCTCCAACAAGCGCCCCTACAGATGTTCTCAAGTGACAATTGTCCAAGCGACCCCTTGTCAATTCACTTGTACAGTTAAATTCCATCAAGTATCTTAAATAAAATTACCATCAAAATTCCATCAAGTATCTTAAATGAAATTACCATCAAAATTCCATCAAGTATCTTAAATGAAATTACCATCTAAAACTCTCGGGCGCTATTAGGTTGAATATGGTACATCCCTGTACATGGGCTATTCCAGTTGAAATCTATACACCCTATATGGAAGACATGAACTTATCTCCCACACAGGGTGTAGATTGCAAACAGAGTCACCCATTCAGGTAACCCCATTTGAAATTCACTCTCTCTGTTTGAGAGATTAAGCCAGGTTATGTCTTCCATAGGGGGTATGGATTTCAACTGGAATGGCCCAAAGTACCTAGCACTGTAGTTACAAGAATAGAGCACATTGAAAGAGCTAATGCACTGTCCATTTTCTTTCTATGTTTGATTTTTCAATGACGTTATTGAAGACCAATAATTAAATGTAGAGGAACGTTGAATGACGACAGTCAGTTCCTACAAATGCAATGTCAAATGACCCCAATTATCTCTCTTTTATTCTATACAAAAGTACCATGGGCAGGGTTGCTGAATATTTTAAGCCCAAAGCGTGGGCCAAATAATCAGAAAGTTAATCTTAACCATTGGTTTTTATGCGACAGGAAACTACTGGAGGTCACAGGCGCCAATTTTGAAAAATTGCCTGATTTTTGTTCTTAACCACTAGTTTCTATGAGACAAAAAATGGTTAAAAGTTACAAGGAAAATCTTCAAAAGTCACCCAATTGGGCTAGCAAATTGTGGACTTGGCAACCCTGACCATGGCCATATTCCCCATAATAGGTTGTCTGAAACATAATGTAATCAATAATCATGATAATTTAGAGAAAATGTCGTCAGACTCGGCTCATTGTTTCATGAAAGTACTTTACTCTGTCAAATGTAGTAAAACTCACGTTTCTGCAGTGAATGATGCAACCTTGTCAGTAATCAATAACATTAATCATGATATATAAAACAGAAAAGAAAAAAACATCATCAGTGGCTCGTCTCAATGTTCAATGAAATTGTAATGATAGGCAAGTATGTACTTTGCTGTATACAATGTATCCAAGTATGTAAAACTCAGTGAATAATGCAATCTTAAAATGAATTCTGAAGAAATGTACAAGAGACTTGGGTTGTCTATTGGGCTATAAGACATGACCTTAATCTCCACACAGGGAGTGTAGAATTCGGAGTCGCCCATTCATGTGTAGATTGCAATTGGAGTCTACCCATGCAGGTAACCCTGTTTGAAATTCACACTCCCTGTGTGGAAGATTAAGGTCATATCTTTCACAGGGGGTGTATAGATTTTAACTGGAATAGCTTATTACTGCCTCAGCTTAATATTTCTTGGGCTATTCCAGTTGTTATCCATACACCCCATATGGAAGACACAGCCTTAATCTCCCACAGGGGGGTGTAGATATAAAATGAAGTCGCCCATTCAGGTAAACCCTGTGTGAAAGATTTTAAATGCCATGTATTCCATAGGGGGTGTAAGGATTTAAACTCAAATAGCCTAATATTTTAAGTATGTTATACTGTTATAATTTGTTGAAACAAATCAATGGGTCGGTAACTAACATTTTGGGGGAAATTGATCAATGGATTAGGAAAATGCACACATTTTAAGCTATTTTACGAGTCATTTTATAAGCAATTTACACAATTTTAATCAATTAAATAACACATTAAAAACCAAATAAGTAAAGAAATTGAAACAAAAACGGTTTTCCTGCAAAATTACAAAAATGCAGATACAACGTTTTTGCATGAACTCCACAAATTGTATTCTTTTAAAGTGTGTAAAATTCAGACTACAATCAAGGCACCATTTTCCTTTCATCAAATTTGCCATTGTCAAAGAACTAACAATGTACATGGGTGTGCTTTATAGATAGGTATAATCACTGGCTCGGCTCTTTTTTTTCTTTCAGTTTTCAACTTTTTTTAAAACAGGCAGCCATTAATAATACCTCAGCCAGTCTTTAACAATGTGTTAGAAAAATGTGTGTCATTTTCGACTCAACCAGCAAACCTCTGTTGAATACTTGCTGGCACAATTGGTAAGGGTAGGCATGCATATAACAGCAGACGACAATGCCTTCCCATGATACATTGCTGGGCTATTCCAATTGAAATCCTCACTACCCCTGTGGAAGATTTTGGAAATACCTTCCACAGAGAGAGTATGTTTTTCAAATGTAATTGGTCATGGTTAATCATTTTGAAACCTATACTCCCCCTGTATTATGGCTTTACCTATATCGTCCACAACTGGAGTGAGTTTTTTTAAATGGAAGTTACCCAATTGCCCGGCCAAATTGTCTACTCTATTTGAAACTCATACTCCATCTGTGGAAGACTTGAGCTAAATCTTCCACAGGGGTAGTGTGGATTTTAAATGGAATAGCCCAATGATGCATGCTGGGATGGCTCTGATCTCTACTGTGGGCATGCATCAACCTTAATTTAGCCTGCTTGTACTGCTAATTTAAACAGTATTTTTGGTTTCCTGCAACACAGCATTATACACACACCGATAAGGGTAGGGTATTCACTCGTGCCATGTCCCCCAAGGGACCCATCAATATATAGCGCTTGAATTCACATTTATACAAGGCATATCATTAGCATGGTATTCAGTGTTTGCTTCATGGCGTTAGTGCAAGATTAGCTGCCCTATTAGACATTTGACAAATACTGCATTCTATATTGTACACATTTAAAAATATAACATCTGGCAGCTATTGTAGATGAGGGCTTTATTCACTATCTGCAATAGCTGCCATATAATTATTTGACAATTACTGGATTCTACATTGTACTCATTTAAAAATGTAACATCTGGCAGCTATGGAGCTTCCATGCACTTACCTGTCAACCTGTGAAATGCTAAGTGATGTGCTCAGATGGAGGTCCAGCAAACTGTTTAAAAATGCACTACTACTAGAATGGAGCATTTAAGTAATACCATAGTAGCATAGATTACTCAATGTACATGTAGTCCATAACACACACAAATATGATTAAAAATGTTTTTTTACTCAAAATTTTGGAGAGAAAAAAAATTGATGACAAAATCAAGGGGGTGTGGATGTCAAATGGAATAGTATGCATGATTGTAGTCATTTGAATTCATATTTCATGTATCTTACTACTAGAAATTTCAATTGAATGAACACAGCCTGACATAGCTGTGCGATGTACACCAGTGTGTGTGCATAACGCGCGAGTGATTCCATCCATGCCAACTCACCCGTAATTGTTTAAAAAAATAGTAAAAAATGGGCAATTCAACTTGAAATCTATGCACCCCATATGGAAGACATGACCGTGATCTTCCACATAGAGAGTGTGGAATTCAAATGGGGTTACCAGTATATGCCATATGTATTGAGTAAAAGGTAAACTTACATACTTCCTGTCTATACCAGCAGTAATGGAAGCATCCAGAGGCATTGTCAAGAAATATTTAATCAAATTAATTAATTCAATGTTGCTAACTGATGACAAGGAAACATTTTTAAAGGTACTCGCTACTTACAAATAAACATATATATATATATAGAAGGAACACAGATTTAAAGGTACTTGCTGCTTACAAATAAATATACATGTACTTAGTAATAACACTAAAAGGAAAATATTTTTAAAGGTACTCACTACTTACAAATAAATATATATGTACTTACATTTAAAATAGACTTGGTGGTTTATTAAAGCATTATTTACAATGTTGTTTCATGCAGGCCAGCCAAAGCCGACCTCCTACACTCATCAGAATATGCTATTCACTGGAAAGTTAGTAAACCACCAAGTCTATTTTAAATGGATCCCAGCTCCTTTCTTGGTTGAGCACTTTACTGTAGATGATTTACCTTACTTGGATTTATTTATTTATATATGTACTTAGTAATAATAACAGAAGGAAAACATTTTTAAAAAGTTCTCACTACTGCTTACAAAGAAATTAAAAAAAACCATACTTAGTAATAACACTGGTTCTTTATTTTGTATCTCAATACCTTCTGATTTTATATCTGTGTATAAAGTATGTATGAACTTGCCAATAACTATATATAGCATTTTACAAGTACTAGTGTATTGGGCTATCCCGGTTAAAATCCATACAACCCTCCAAGGAAAATGACCTTAATCTCACATGTAGATTTCAAGTGGAGTCATCCATTTGAAATTCAGACTCCCTGTGCGAAATATTAAGGTCATGCCTTCCATAGGGGGTGTATGGATTTCAACTGTGACAGCCCATTCCTGTGAATATTATAGTGACATTGCCATGTATATACTAAGCTTTTTTTAATCATTCAAAATATTTTGTACAAGTTTGAAGTTCATAATTTTTATCTTTATGTATATATTTCGTTAGATATAGTTATTACTATGGCTACTTATAAGAAATTGAAACAGACAAAATGTGATGTAACAAAAACAAAAGGGAAAAAATCAGAAAAGGTTGAATTATACATGTAATTTTCTGTAAGTGTTTGTGTGAGGAAAGAAAACATTAGGTGTGTGTTAAATTGCTGAAAGCGAGTGCACATACCAGCCCTGGCCAGTATCAGGCTCAACATGGCAAAATTCAATATAGCATCACTCGCAGTGTTGTCGACAAAGCAATTTCATGATTTTCGACAAGCATATGACCAATTGTCGACAAAACTAGTCATAAATTATTATTATTATTAAAAATATTACAGATAAGCTTTAAAAGATAAGCTTAACATCGTCATTATTTACCATGAAATAACTGCACCAGTCTTTTTTTCATTTTCATTCGTAAGTAGTACAGATTATCTTTCCATAACAATCCCAATTTTCTGATGCTGCGAAGGCTACATGAGGTTAATGCTTAATATTTTGATGTTAATAAATGACGCATAACATGGTCTCTGAATTTAATGTTTTGACCTTAATATTTTGATTTTATTCATGTATTGCTTTGTCGACAACTTGTCGACGTCGAATCTTAAGATTTGATGATTGTCAACAATGACAATTCAACTCAACAACAGCCCTACTCATAGAGCTATTTAGAGTTTGAACTCTTTAAAATCTAATCACAGACACACACATTGAATAGCATTTGGGAAATATGGTACTTAATATATATTCAATTCAACTATGCAGTACTTAAGTATGTAAATAAACGGCAGTTTTGAATTTTTTTAGCATTTAGTATATCAATGTTTCCATAGTTTTTTATTATTTTTATAATGCATTATTTAATACAGTTGTATATGTTTTGTTTTATGTAGACATGTTATGTTAGATGTATATTTGGTGTGTAATATTTGGATAGTAGTTGACTGCTGAACAGTGGCATAGCCAGCAATTGGACCCCCTCCCTCATGAGTTGGCGATTATACATGTTTCAGTGGATGATCATATTTTAACCCCCCATTGGCTGCTGGTGGTAGAGTTGGGCTATTGCAGTTGAAATCCATTCCATACACCCCCTATGGAAAACATGACCTTAATCTTCCACTCAGGGGTGTAGATTTCAAATGGAGGTAATCACATGTGACATGATCAAGAGGAATGAGTCGGATGTCGCTAATATTGTTTTCGAGATATTGGCAAAAACAGTGTTCAAATTCTTTTGTTTTATATTGTTTTCAGTCATTGATAAATTGCTCATAACGTGGTAACCAGATGTCCGATTTTGACTGGCTTTGCATCAAAATGTAGCATTTATAAACTGCCAGAAAATGATGTAAAAAACTTCTAATTGAAAATTGCCGACATGTGACTCATTCCCCTTGATCATGTCACATGATATTCATATGAGATTAAGATAATGTATTCCATAGAGGGGGGTATGGATTTCAGCTGGAATTGCCCAATAAGCAAAAGTTACAAAGAAACAGGGTCCCAGATGCTTCATTTTCTTAGGGGGTAATCACCCTCCCTGCAGCTATGCCACAACAGAGCTTCCTTATTTAGAAGTCTTCAGAGAAGTACAGGGTATATTAGTTGAAGGTTATATATGAAAAAGAGAGCTACAATAATTATGTTCTTATGCAAGCTTGTTGAAATTCTGTCACAAAACTCTAGCAACTGCATACAATAGTTAACCCCATGAGAACTACCTGCCGATTGGTCAAAAAGAAGTTTTCATTATCAATTGAACCAATCAGCAACATTGTTAGAATAATTTCACCACACACAAAATTAGGGTGAATTATTTGCAAAGCTCCATTCTGATTGGTTATTAAAATGAAGATATCATGTAATTGACCAGTCAGAGGCAATGTTAGATCGGCAGGTAGTTCTCATGGGGTTACAAATGATTTTGAGACTTACGAAGCTTCGTACAGTTTAGTGAAATGGACCCCTGGTATTTTTATCAGATGCTAAATAATTTGATGTGATTGACACTTATTACAGATGAGTTGACATGTGTATGCTACATCCTCTGTTGGTCTCAGGGATGTCATCGTGCCAGTCGGCTGCAGACACCACTTGGTGCACTGATTGGGGCATGTTAACCCTATTCTATTACCCCCATCAATATACACCGTAGAAGTGACGTCATAATCGGATTAACTACCATAGCAATAGATGAATACAATTTTTGAATAGATCGCTCCGCACTACAAGTAGATTACACTAATCACCTGTGTATGTCAGCAAACATAGATTGAATACAATACCGCTCTTTTTAAAGATACTAATCCTACAAATGCAAGTGATCAGTCTTTCTTTGATATCTATGATTCAATGCATCGGTACCGCGTTCACGTTGTAGTGCAGGGCGGTATAGTCAAAATTGTATTCATCTATTGCTATGGTAGTTAATCCGATTAACTACGTCACTTCTACGGTGTATATGCATGTAAAAAAAATTACACAAATAAGATCTTATCTTTTGAACAGGTTTGATAATTTATCACTTCTCTATCAACAAAAAACCTTTTTTTCTTAATATAACTACCATTTACACATCATGAAATGGCTTTAAAATGTTTGAAACTTGCATTTTTTAACCATTTTTAGGCCAAATTTTGCCCTAAAAATAGCCCTAAAATGTCCATTACATTACATACAAGGCATTTATAGGGCGCCATTTCATAAAGACCACGGCGCCAAGATGGAACACAAAATATTTGAAAGGCAAAATAAAACAGCAAACTGAAACAAAGCCACCAGATTATTGTGGGAACAGGAAGGTTTTGAGACCTTTCTTGAAACTTGGCAGAGAAAGTTCCATAAAGTTCTTAAATATCTTTGATAGTCTTTGATAATACATAATATCACAAAATTAAAACAATGGTTTTGCCAGTTGTGTTGCAACAGATTTTATGTGGTCCGCCATAGACACTGCTGTATTATTTTGCTTTGTGTGAAACAATGGAGGGCAACCTGAATGTAAACATGTGACATCATACCGTAAAACCTCGTCTACAAGCATATAGAGTGTTTTTGATGAAAACTAAATTAATACGAGACAGCTGTAAATATGCCAATACAAAAGATTCGTCTTACTATAGTACTAGTTTGGATATGCTTGTATCGGTAATTAATTTGCTCAAACTCCATAATAGTATAATTTTATGGATGGATGGCATCTGGATTAATTTAACTTTCATCAAAAGCACTCCATATGCTTGTAGGTGAGGTTTTACGGTAGGTCAACTCATCAGTAAAATACAGTAAGCCAAAAAATTAAGGTACCAGTTACGTTCACTCCCTGTATATCCTAAACAAAGGTAGATATGTCAAATGGCCAATAGCTACATTTTTTAGCTCGAATTTAAGACCTCATTCGTTGACATTGTTCAAGAAATAAAGACGAGGATCCAAACACCCGAGGAAGATGCAAACTTAAAAGTTGCAGTTTGCCACATTGCATGCCCTATTGATTTGTACACATAGCGTTCGCGAAAAATATAACTAGCGCTGTGCTTTCATTGATTAGCACGAAAAACTAGCGTTGTGCTTTCATTGATTAGAACACAAAAGTGCAACTTTTTATTTCGTATCTTCATCAGGTTTTGGATTACCGTTTTTTTAATTCTCAACCAATTTCAACAAATAAGGTCTTAAATCAGAGCTAAAGTGTACAGGCATCGGCTGCTTGTTTTAATTTTGACACATTTGTCTTTATTTAGGATATACAGGGGTTGTGATAGTGATTTATTGAATATGATATATTTAAGTGCTAGATTCGTGATATTTTGACACGCAAGTAGTACAAGTATTGCTAAATTTGGCAGCAAAAATAAAACAGAGAAAAAGTCCTGCCATTTTGATGCTAAAAAGTCCTGCCTGTTTTTAAGGTGTCAAAACTCGGCTGACTGTTACTCTCTTACATTTTCCAATTGAATGCTCAATCAAAAAGATTGATTTTTTAATCTCAATTTTTTGCCCTTTTATTTGAATGCTTTTTCAACATTTGTAATAAAAAAAGTGATACCAAATGTAGTTTTTGGGCAGGAAAAAAACCCATGTGCGTGTGGCCTCTGAACATGTTTAAAACAATACTGCCAACAGGTTACATAAGAGGTTTTGCTTTAAACATGTTCAGGGGCCAAGGATGCAGGAGGTTTTCCCTACCCAACGATGATATTTTAGCGATTGAAGTTAGGGCACATCTTTATGATTGAATTGAATAGTCAGTTGAAAGGATTGATTTTCATCTGTTTTTCAATCTTTTGCCAACTGAAGTTAGCGACAAATCCTTTAAAATTGAAGAAATATTGAATATATAAGTTTGAAAACTCATTCCAACCATATGTAACACAAACCATGTTGCAGTATATTAGGATTAACACTTGACCGGATGGTGAAATCAGTCCACAAAAAGAGTAAGAGTCTATCCAAAAACCAATTTCAATCTAATTTTTTAGGTTAATTTCTATCAACACTCATTACTATAATTTTCAATATAGTACTTCAGCGGTCTGCCAATTTGGTTTAGTTTATGGTGTATTCGGAAGTGGGGTTCTGATTGGCCAATTCAATAACGTCATCATCACATCAGCAACTCATTTGCTGGTCAAACTGGGTAGCATCACGTGACCTAGTTGTTTTTTTGCGATAAATCGAACAGAGCAGACGGACACGCTGAAGTAATTTGCTGAATTGTATACATGATCGATATATTTCAACTGGTCAATTTCAAAGAATTAGCATGTCATCAAAGGTAGATTTAAAACTGGTCGACAACACTCACTTTTTGAACCGAATATTTCTGAGAAACCATTCCCAGTCAGTGGTGTAATGCTGTTGGTAGACTGATTGATGATTATCTAATGTTTCTAGATGTTGACAATGTTCTTTTTGTCCTTTGTGATGGTGTTTCGGTTCAAAAGGTGAGTGTTGTTGACCAGTTTTAGATCTACCTTTGATGTCTATTCCCAACACGTATAAATTGGTATGTCCTTCCTTCCTTTAGATAGATAGGATACAGACTTCTGCAGGGATCGATGATTTGTTTTAGAATTATGCAAGTTCATTTAAATATATGCAGTGTTTTTATTTTGCCAATATACGAAGAGTTCAGATGCCAAAACCAATATATCCATTTTTCTTAATTCGAGATATACAAATATAACTTGTCAAGTATAAAGAAAATAATAAGAAAATAGGTGCGATTTCTGATCACAGTTTCAAATGCATAGACCACTTGACATCATTGTTTATCAACAAAGCCAAGGGACTGGTCTATCGATATGCTTGAACGAATCACTACACTGTTCAATGGCTTTCTTGTTCTATACGAAATGTGGTAGGCGATTGAAAATGCACGTGCCCTGAGCAAACTGGGATGCGTACGCACACTGCAGGGCAAAGAACAATGGAAATTGCCATAATTTGCGCACATACTACCAGGCAATGGCATCACATGTCAAGTGGTCTATACATTGGCTTTTTTTAAAGTAGGGTTTCAATTAACAGCTAGCATTATGTGGCTGATGGTGGTGACCTTAATGCAAAAAGTTATAAAATGGTGTTTATCAGCTTTGGCACCTGAACTCTTGATATACATACATATGTTTTTGTGCATCGTTTTTAGCCAGTTTTACTCATTATTAGCATAACTTTCTTGTTATTGTGCGAAAGCTGCAATTCAATGTATGTTTTTAGTATGACTCCAGCACAAAACCTTCTCTTAATAAATGCACTGTAGCATATAGAGCATATGTCTGCCAAATCAATGCTAAATTTTACAATATTTAATTATAAAATTGCAGTTACAGTGTTATGATGTCAATATTTTGAATCAAGTAGAAAGATAAATAAAAGAAAGGAAATGAATGATCATGAAATCACATCTGTTTGTTATCTTCATTGACGACTTGTAACAAAGGGCATCAAATGTATTGCTTTAAATGGCCAGTGGCATATCAAGCAAAATCAGTCAATTTCTTATAGAATAGTAGAAGCATTTGCAAAGCTACCTTTTGCAGAAAACCCCATTGAATTTGGACAACCAGTTACTCTCTAAATGTTGATCCTCGAACAGGTTGGCAACCTATAGATCTACAAATGCATATGACACTGCACCACACAATCTTATACAGTTTGCCTTGGAATGGTACCATGTACCAGAACACATTAGAAAGATCATCTTCAATTATTACGATGAGCTTTTCATCAGAGTGAAAACTGAAGATTGGACCACAGACTGGATTAAATGTTGTACTGGTGTCTTCTGAGGATGCTCATTATCGTGCTTGCTTACTGACTTTACATTTCTTCTGTTGAAGCCTAGATCTCGCAACCACTTTTGGAAAGAGTGTGCAATAAAACCTCGGCAGCCGACTTCAAAGGGGTAGCCTTCCATCCTATCCTAGCTTGCATTCTGCTCTCAAACTTGGTCACATTAGGAAATGAATTTGGAGAAAACCTTCTGTTAATAAAATACTATGCTGAGCCACCAGCCTGGGTGACTCACGCTCCAGTAATTTCAGATGATTGAGCTCAGTAATACATCAAAGAATGTCTTCCAATTCATGAAAACAAATAGATCATCAACTTATCGGATTAAAAGCTTAGAGGGAAGGTCTTGCTGCTCAGCGAGTGTTTGTAATTATCAGAAGGTTTTCTCCAAATTCATTCTCTAATGAAATGATGAGCTTCATCAATGTTATCTTCCCATGGGACAGTCAACTCTCCAGTGATCACTTCCTTTCCAGCCTCTGACCATATGACAATATCTGGTTGAAGTGCAGTAGTCAATATCTCTAATAGAAATCCTCCTTTGCCATCCACTCAGCAGCCTTAATGCACCAGTTGTTTGCTGAAGAAAGTATGCTCGATCTTGAACTAGAACTATATAGCCAGTGGAAGCACCGTCAACTCTGATGAAAGTGTTTTCAACAAAATCTCACGGTATCTTCTAGATGGAGGTCCCAGATTCTTCAAGCAAAAAATGTATACCAGCCGTCCAGCTGACATAATCAGGTCCAAACCTTTTATACACGAGTTTCATCTATCATGTCTATAAGTTCTATATTTGGCAAAAGGTCATATTAGGCCTACTTTAGACATACATTAATCACTGGAAATATGAGTCCATTCAGTGGAAGCACCTGGATCTCCCAGCCCTAAGAAGATCATCAATCGTTCAGTATAGGTCAAGGTCTTCGTCGCTGTTATCTGAGATTCAGGGAGTCTTGATGACATATCACTTGTCAAATGAAAGTACTCTCATATGCATATACCATACGATTCAGTTTGATAGTATAATTGAGGCAAGCCATATGGGCAAGCCAACAAGTGAAGAAGGTTTGTGGTAGGAATGGGACTGTTCTTGGATTGTGTCCCGTTCCCTATTTGAATCAGAGATAGTGGGCCTTATTTGAAATTAGAGATGGCCTTATTTGAAATTAGAGATAGCAAACCTTATTAAAAATTAGTTATAGTGGGCCTTATTTAAAATTAGAGATAGCGAACCTTATTAAAAATTAAATAGTGGGCCTTATTTAGAGATAGCAAACTTGATTTGAAATTAGAGATAGCGGGCCTTATTTAAAATTTGTGATAGCGAACCTTAGGGATAGCGAACCTTAAATAATTAGTGATAGCGAAATTAAAATTAGTGATAGCGAACCTTAGGCGAACCTTAATTACAGTGATATCGAACCTTAGAGATAGCGAACCTTCAATAATTTAGTGATAACGGACCTTAGTGATAGAATATTTAAAATTAGTGATAGCGAGCCTTATTTAAAATGAGTGATATCGAACCTTAGAACTAGTGACCATATTCTGAATTAGTGATATCGAACCTTAGAAGTAGCGGGCATTTTATTTTTTAGGTATAGCGAACCCTTTTCGCTATAGTATTAGAGATAGCGAGAGCCATCATCATAGACTTTACACGTTAGTGATAGCGAACCTTATAGAGTGAGCAATAATTATCAGCCCCGCAAAAAAGCGCTTGCCCCCCCCTCGGCCTGCCAAAAATCGCTTGCCCCCTCTTCTTGGCCCGCCAAAAAATCTTTGCCCCCCCCCTTGCACATGCCAAATTTTTGGGATCCCAATTTTCAAACCTGAAAATGGTCTAGATATATGTTGCAAGCAGGAAAATTTGCATATTAGCGTTTCCGTACTGTTTTCCTGAGCCTTTTTAGAGCATTTTATTTAAAAGCTGCCACAATGAATGCGCGCCAAAAATCGCTGTGTGGTCGTATATAGCTAAGAAGCTCTAAGACATACGGTAGGGCCCGGGGGTAGGGCTAACCTTAAAATTGGCATCGCTAGCTGGTCAGAAAAAAATAGGGCCAACACTCCCATAAAAAGGTTTTTTTGGAGCTGCGGGCGGCGGCGTAACAAGTAAAATGGGGACTTTTGGAGCTGCGAACAGTCAAAATCAAGGGTCTTCCTTGGCTTTTTGGTTGAAAATCGCCTGAAAAAAACAAAAACAAAAAAACCAACAACAACCCAGAATTATATGAGGAATGAGCAATTTTGGGGTCTTTTAGAGCTGAATTATCAAAATCAATCTATTTTCATCAAATATAGGGGGTCTTTCGGAGCTGCGAAATCCAAAAAGGGGGTCTTTCCCAGGGATCTGTATGGTCATTTGTGTTACCTGTTAAGTGCACCCCCCGGATGCGATGCTGTGGATTGAGGGGTGATTAAAAATATTACACACGAAACAAGAAATGTCTTTAAAAAAGACAATGCCTCAAGAGATTCCAGCGGGCACCATTTGTTATTAGCTTATAAGAGATACTTGAAATGCTAGCTTTAAGCCATCTTGCAATGGTAATAATTCTGTTGTATTTAATGTAGGAATACCTGCATGCCGGGTGGTAGTCCGAATAATCAGTCCCAAAACAAAATAGGCCTAGGCCCTATTCATTTACTGACATGATCGATGGACCCTGCATTTTTCAATACATTGATGCTGTAGCCTTCGTACTGAGGCTACACACAAGGAAACTAGGCTATAATCACGTATCATGAGCCCCGGATGCTTATATATAATAGAGGGCCTCCTTCAACTCCCAACTTGTGACCACAGAAATAGCTTAATAACTGTGTAGGAAATACAAAAAAATTGAAATTTGGACACCAGAAACTTAAGGTTGAAAGTCAAAAAGTGTCAATTGGTACACCTTTATACAGCAGAAGTTATCATACAGTGATAGTAAGATTTTTTCAAATAAAATCTCTTTTCTGTAAAATTGATTGCTGTGCTGAAAAATGTTGCATAATGGGTACTTGCTTTTTTGTACAGGTATTCATTGTAAGGTACCGTACCATCAATGATGGTCACAGAATTGGGAAAAATACATTTGCCCAAGTTAAATAATCACCTTTCTAAACAAAACAATTTCAATGTGAAATATCCTACTTGCAGGGTTGTCACCAAAAAAAAAAGTACTAAAAAGGCAACTTCGAAATTTAATGATCATACCTAACTTATGCCTAGGACAGGCCTAGGCAAAAAAAACCTTTTTTTTCTCATAATTTCTACATCAGCGCCATTTATGTCGACAAATTGTTCACATATCCACAGCAGGGTTGCAAATATACCGTACCATATGTCACTCAGAGTGAGACAATTTGTACAGATAAATTTATCACAACAGGTAATTTGGCCATTCGTCTGCATATTACTAAAAATAACGTCATTTATGTCGACAAATTGTTCGCAAATCCACGGTTAGTTTTAAGGATATAATATATGGCATAAAATATGACAAATGCTTTTGTGGATATTTGCTAATACAATATATACATCTGACATGTGTAGATGATTTATGTCTTCAGTAGGAATTGGCTGAGGGAATTCCAATTGAATGAACTTTCAATAGCGTGACGCCTTTTTGCGTACAATGCGCGATATACGCCAGCGTGCGCGATTGTGTGTGCGTATCGCGGAAGTGAATCCAACCATGCCAACGCACTCATAGACATACCACCTAGACCTATGAGTGCCCATCCCTAACCAGGGCAGTAGGTGAAGCCACGTATCCAAGGTGATTTTGGTCGGTTGGTCGGACGCGGAGAAAAAAAGCGTTCATATCTGGAGAGAAAGACGCGCTTTGCGTGATTGCTGCGCCATTATCACTTGTGTCAAATGCAACATGTTCTGTACACGCGACTGGAGAGAAAGGCGCGCTGGTTTGTGTGATTCCAGCGCCATTATCGCTCGCATCAAATACAACATGTTCCGTGAGACGCGAACATATCTGCTTGCTTGCGCCCAGGTATGCGTCCGTGTCAAAGTCGTTGCTAAGCAGTGTCCGCTTGACTACGCGAGTCAAAGTCGCTGGTCTTGGTGCTCGTTTGTCTGGGAATGCACTCGTGATTGGTTAGCATTGTATCCAAGGTCGTATGCGTTAGCGTTGTAGTTTGAAATACGCGATATCTGATCGCGGTTGGATCGAGTGCAGCTGTTGAAACCTGCGTTCATTCAAAAGTCTCAGCCTCCGGTTGTAGTAAGTAGGTATGCCAGGTGAATTCAAATTTGCCATCAAACTGCATCATTTTATATATCAAATTAAAGCCCTTGAGTAAAGAAAGCCAAAACTGAAAACCTTTTTTTCATAGCACTTTCCATAGTAAAGTTACATCTTGTCAAAGATTGACTTTCATCAAAAAGATTCATCTAGCAAAATTCCCGGTGGTGTTTCTAGATCTTAGACCTCATGTTGATAGCAGCTTTTTTAATGGAACTGCTATCAAAATCCCTCTAAAATTCCATGTGCGAGTGACTTATCACCATAAAAAATCATATATTTGGGTTCAGTGAAGTATAGACAACATATTTATGTAGGTTTCCTTGACCGGCCAGTTCTTTTATATTTCTATGTAAATATATGTATTGTGTTCTAGGCGAATTTGGCTGACTAGCAAATGTGTTAACTAAGGTTTGCCTGGCATACCTATAGTAACGCTACAAATTTCAAATGTTTCTTAGGCCTACCCGGGGGTACCTGTATTTTCCCCGGTATTTTCACATCATATTTTGTGGTCAAAATGATTACAAATGTGTAAATTTGCAATCATTTCGTCGTGTGTACGGCGATACTCTCGAAGAGAGAATGTACTCACCGGTAGAAGAAGAAGAAGAACGTTGTGAGTGCTACTACTTCAATAGTGAAACAGTTGACGCGAATTTCTCCAACATGTCGAATGCTAATTTATGCACCCTTATCAGCAAAAATACAGCTGATTTAGCCAAAGTGAACATGAAGTCATCGGTTATAATATTTTCCTAGCATATTGAGCTAACACCACAGCTACTTGGTTTTTACAATATACTAGTATTAAAATAAAGAAAATCAGTAAAGCTTAACCCATCGAGCGATGCTTTAAAACCGGAGACAGCCTGAGACGAATATACCTAGTATAGGGGAGACCGGGGCAAAGTGGAACACATTTTTTTTTGTGGCCCAATCAGGATTACGAAGAGAGGCAAGGCAAAATTTAAGGTTTACAAGATACATATTTGGTGCATACGCACCAATATGAACCTCGCGCCAATCGGGCCGTCTTCACGTACCAGAGGTAAAGTTTGACATATCGCACGACTCTGGGATATTTGGTTAAAAGGATAGAGGGTTAAGTGCACAAAGTAGAAAAAAGTGACTATATCTTATTAACCAATAATCCTACAGATATGCGACCACTGACTTTTTTGTTCCTTATGACCAGAGGAAAAGTATGACATATCGCACGACTCTGTGGTATATTTGGTTAAAAAGATAGAGGGCTAAATGCACAAAGTAGAAAAAAGTGACTATATCTCATAAACCAATGATCCTACAGAAATGCGACCACTGACGTTTTTGTTCCTTATGACCAGAGGAAAAGTTTGACATATCGCACGACTCTGTGGTATATTTGGTTAAAAAGATAGAGGGTTAAATGCACAAAGTAGAAAAAAGTGACTATATCTCATCAACCAATGATCCTACAGATATGCGACCACTGACTTTTTGTTCCTTATGACCAGTGGAAAAGTATGACATATCGCACGACTCTGTGGTATATTTGGTTAAAAATATAGAGGGCTAAATGCACAAAGTAGAAAAAAGTGACTATATCTCATAAACCAATGATCCTACAGAAATGCGACCACTGACTTTTTTGTTCCTTATGACCAGAGGAAAAGTTTGACATATCGCACGACTCTGTGGTATATTTGGTTAAAAAGATAGAGGTTAAATGCACAAAGTAGAAAAAGTGACTATATCTCGTTAACCAATGATCCTACAGATATGCGACCACTGACTTTTTTGTTCCTTATGACCAGAGGAAAAGTATGACATATCGCACGACTCTGTGGTATATTTGGTTAAAAAGATAGAGGGCTAAATGCACAAAGTAGAAAAAAGTGACTATATCTCATAAACCAATGATCCTACAGAAATGCGACCACTGACTTTTTTGTTCCTTATGACCAGAGGAAAAGTTTGACATATCGCACGACTCTGTGGTATATTTGGTTAAAAAGATAGAGGGTTAAATGCACAAAGTAGAAAAAGTGACTATATCTCGTTAACCAATGATCCTACAGATATGCGACCACTGACTTTTTTGTTCCTTATGACCAGAGGAAAAGTATGACATATCGCACGACTCTGTGGTATATTTGGTTAACAAGATAGAGGGTTAAATGCACAAAGTAGAAAAAAGTGACTATATCTCATCAACCAATGATCCTACAGAGATGTGACCACTGACTTTTTTGTTCTTTATGACCAGAGGAAAAGTTTGACATATCGCACGACTCTGTGGGATATTTGGTTAAAAAGATAGAGGGTTAAGTACACAAAGTACAAAAAAGGATGCAGCCAAAGATAGGAGCTTGTAGTCACCTGCTCCGCAGCCGACTGATGATTCCGCTTTGCCCCGTGTTCCACTTTGCCCCGATCTCCCCTACATATTCGTCTCAGGCTGAACTATTTAGCTACCGTTCACAAAAAATTCGACATTTTTGTAAGACGGGGGTGCAGGCCCTTTAAATATCCCTAAAATCCTTCACAGATACCTTATTTCAGATTAACTTCTTTAAAACAATAAAAACTTTACACATTCAAAGCTTTATATTCTTTTCAAAGTCCAGAATCAAGTCAAACATTTTTATAATCACTCTTCAAGGCAAACATTTTACTACAACCCCGTATAAAGAATTTATGACCGTCCCTGTCATTTTTTTTTCTAATGCATAATTCATTAGCCCGAAATGCAGACTCATTGAGCATTTTGTACTGTAAGAACTTCGTGGCAACATGGAAAACGTAGCCCAAATGTACTTGACAGAATGATTTGTCATGGCAATCCGGCCATTATTTCGCCCAATAGTCGTGTTTCATGTTCCAATTCGAATACATACTGCTTTCGGCAGAAAAATATTTTCCAGCCCCCCCCACCAAAGTATTTCTGAACACTCCTGTAGACGTAGACCTAAACCAATTTAGTTCGAAACTCGCAATGCGGCTCACTCACAACTCGCATTACCGCAACTCACAAAGCATTTATCATCATTCCTGCAGTCAAAGTCCGCGCCCTGAAAAAAACATCGAACCGGATAAGTTCGCGGATAACCAACAAGGAGTTGCCGAAATCCGCATGAAAACTGAAAGTTGATCAAAGAATTTGATGGCAGTACCAGAAGTTGGTCTATATGCGGAAGTTAGGAAACAGATTGGTGTCGTTCAGGTTGTGGTTTTGGTTGGGGACAGGTACGTATTTCGTGGTGTTTTTCAAGCTTTTAAGTTTTAACTTTTAAGCTTACTTCATTCGATCATACATGATACAGTATTTGGTTTCTGTCAGGCACTTGTTTACATTTTGAGAGCGTGCACTGCGTAAACACAGAAGTGGGGCACAGTGACATCGCCCCGATATCTTCATAGTAGAAATCGCCATGGTAGGTTGAATCCACAGCCACACATGGCTATTTTATTCGGACCTTATGAGATGCATATTATTAGCGAAGTGACCTGACTAAGTAGGTATCCCAGGCAAACCTTAGTTAACACATTTGCTAGTCAGCGAAAGTCGCCGAGACCGGGGCCCAAACACAATGCATATTTAGCCTACATAGAAATTTGAATTTTTTTCGAGAACAGGTCGGTGAAGGAAACCTACATAAATCTTCACTTGACCCAAATATATGATTTTTTATGGTGATAGTCAAGTCGCACATGGAATTTTAGAGGGATTTTGATAGCAGTTCCATTAAAAAAAGCTGCTATCGCCATGAGACTAAGATCTAGAAACACCCCTAAATGCCGTTTTGGGGAATTTTGCTAGCAAAATCTTTTTGATGAAAGTCAATCTTTGACAAGATGTAACTTTGTTACGGAAAGTGGTATGACAAAAATGTTTTCACTTGCTCTCTTTACTCAAGGGCTTTAATTTGATATGTAAAATGCTGCAGTTTGATGGCAAATTTGAATTCACCTAGCATACCTAGACTAAGGCTATGACAATAGACAGGGTAATTGATTTCTCGCTGTGTGAGCAAGCTTGTATACGACATTGCGGTCAATGGTTAATATACTGTCTCCACTTGAGTGAGTGCCGCTATAGCCTGCTGCGCGCTGTAGTCCATAGGCCTACAGGACCAACGCAATATAAAATTGAGAGTTTTGGTCAAATTTTGAGTTCAAAGCGCATGGCCAATTTTCAAAGCGCACGCTAACGACTATAATATCTGTTCAACACGTATTTTCAAGTGTATGAGACCACATCTGGTTTCTTGAGAAAAATTCATTTACGGAGATATTCATCATTTTCTAACTCAGTATCCGAAGATTTTCGTTTGATATCAAAATCGTGCATAGCAATTCACGTGTATCGATCCCGTGTATTCATTTTAATGTCTCTGCTGCACCAAATAATTATTAGCCAGGCGATGTCGGTGTGTGGGGTTCTGATTGGCTGATTCAATCGTCTGCCAATCATAACAACAGAGACGCGGGTCGCTGCACGGTCATCTGATCATTGGCCGATTACGGGTCAAATTTACTCAAAACGTTGGTCGGCGCAAACAAAGACATCCCCTCAGACACCCCCTGCCTATATAAACTGCCCGTTTTCGCTTCTGTATTTCACACCCAGCCCTCTGAATTTATACAATAACAGTGAAAAAAGGTGGCTTCAATTGGCCTGTCATTTCGCAAATGTTATATTTCGGCTTTTTCAAACTCAAATTTTACATAATATTAGTGCCAAAATGGTCCACCAAGTGGATTCAATTAGGTCTTCATTTTGCAAAAGTTTCTCATTTCGGAGGGGGGCATCCCCCCTCAGACACCCCCTCCCCTGTGTCGCACAACTTTATGGGTACAAGCAATAATTTATACAGGAAGTCAAAACTTGTCCACGAATGGCTTCAATTGGGCCGTCTTTTCGCAAATTTTAGGCTTTTTTTTATTTTACACAATAATAGTGACAAAATGGTCCACCAAATGGCTTCAATTGGGTCTTCATTTTTCAAAAGTTTCTCAATTCTGAGGGGGGCACACCCCCCTGTTTGTCGCGCAAGCGCTCCGGGATGCCCGCTTCACAGCCATTTCTTACATTTTTGAATTTGCAGGAGTGCCCCCCCCCTTTCTCGAAATCCTAGCTGGATCCGCCCCTGTCCACGTCAATCATAAGCACAGGACTGCCGTTCTTCTCTGAACTGAGTATTGTCCAAATAACAGTCCCAGAACAAATTCAAATATACTGACATGATCGTGTTCTGAGTCTGAACTGTTTCTCACCCGCTGTATATACTAGCGCACATCAAATAATTTCCCCGATCATGCTCGCATAAAAAATGACCTCTTCAGCATCTGTACAGTGCAAAGTTCCAATGTGTAACTGTAGTTATTATGGTAATGGCACATGCCCGGAGGATTACTCACTTCAAAGTATGCCCTCTCCTTTTGTGACCGCCATATTTCAAAAAGGCTTATTGAATTCTTGACATATGATGAACATTTGCACTTTTCTTTCCATTTATACTGTCATATTGTGAAGTACCAAATAGCGAAAGTGTTAATTACTTAAAGGGGCATAGCCCGATCACGAATAGCCTCATCCCCATAACCCCAGATTTTACTGGTATCAGAAGAAAGATATTTTTCTCATTCACCTTGTGAAATTTCAGGACTCAAAGATATTTAGTTTGAATGTTATGAATGAAAATGTGCACCTTTTGGTCGACCAACTGATTATACACAGTGTTCCTAAGAAGCTAGAAAATTACATTTTTAGCTCTCATATCAAAATGAATTGAAACACTGGCATGAAACTTCACAGATGGAAAATGGTGGTAAAGGTCATTCAATCAAGAAAAAAACTTTATATTGTTAAATCGGACCATGCCCCTTTAAATACCTTTGAAAAATATTTCTCGCGATGAGTCGATGACCCATGTTGATTTTGGCTAAGTAAGTTGTATTTTAACTCAAAAGGGTAGGTCATTCTTGACATTTTTCACATTTCTTGTCCGCCAATTTGACCTCTGAGCTTACTCTATAAATACAGCGGTACCGGTATTCCGAACTTCCTCTGTTAGCTTGATAATCATATGTTAGCTCCTGTCATATAAGCTAACCTTTAAGTGAATATCCAGACCTGTGATAATGCTGAATTACTCACTTAATCCCTCAGATTCCTTTTGAAACAGCTTCTGACAAAATGGTTGATTTGAACTTTATCCCAACAAACATAAAACATTAATGTTAGAAGAGGTTGCTAGAAAAACTTTCAATTTCGGGTTACAACATGTTTAAAAGTTGCAGCAAAACATTTTAAGCGAGCCCGTGTTGTTAATAGCTAGGCCTACATTATAGCCAGGATTTATTTGCGGGGGCCGCAGAATTTCCAAAATGTGGACTTTCAAGTAGTTCCACTAAAGGGAGCTCACCCGTTCCCTCTGAAAAGTGGATTTTTTTTGCAAATCTGTCATGAAAATGACCCCCCCTTTTCATCAGCTTACACCCAATGATCCCCCGAAATGGCTTCAAGGCCTTTGCTTTAACCAAGTTTCCAATTCTGAGGGGACACAGCCGGCTGCACGGCGCAGGACACAATGGTGCTTCGTAGCCATTCAAAAAGGTGTCGGCAAAAACTTCGAGTGTGCCCCCCTTCCCAAATTCCTGGATCCGCCACTGGGGCATAGAATTTCCAAAATGTGGACTTTCAAGTAGTTCCACTAAAGTGGGCTCACCCATTCCCTCTGAAAAGTGGATTTTTTGTTGTTGCAAATCTGTCACCCAATGACCCCCCCCCCCTTTTCATCAGCTTACACCCAATGATCCCCCCAAAATGGCTTTGGCCATTCAAAAGGTGTCAGCAAAACTTCGAGTGTGCCCCCCCGCACCAAATTCCTGGATCCGCCACTGTCTCTGAGAAGCAGTCAGTCACATACGTAGGCCTATGCGCGGTAAGCCAACATTAAGTGCGTCCATACCATGCGCATGAAACCATGGAGCCGTGTACGCGCAGGTGCGTGACTCGCCACTTACCGCGCGTGTTGGACACCGCTTGCATTTGACGCGTTGCTGTCATGACCTGACACATAAGGTTATTGACATCAACGGCCTAGCAACCGACCATTTTTTTGTTATTTACATAGTGATTGAATAGTTTTGCAAAAATGAACGTCAGATGGTTTAATGGCAATATGTACCCGATCAATGTACAAATAAATCAGAGCTGAAAGTGAAAGCATCTCGGAGCCTGCTTCTGGACAAGATTTAGGGACTTCCTTTTATTTATATAGATATGGGGCAGGCCAGGCCCTACTTTCAAAAGTACATTATTGTTAATCGTTTGGCACTTCACAATGTGACAGTAAAAGAAAGAAAAAATGCAAGTGTGTGTCGTCAGCGGCACATTTGATTTGTTCTTTGTGTGGTCTTTGCAATATCAATCTCTTGCACAAGCCATACCAAACGCTTGACCGTGTCTTTCACGCAGATTTGTGTTCAGACGTAATAGTTGCGTTTGCATCAGTGTCGATGACCCTGAATTGTAAACGGGTCATCCATAAAAACTTCGGAAAATTTCGATTTGAAAAGGTCTATTAAATCGGATTACAAACTTTTTTCTTTCACAGAACCCCCACCAAAGTTCACTCAGAAATCCATCGTAACTCAATTGAAGTAGACTTTCCTGACAAAGACAGCAAATACACATTCACATTGCCTGATGGGGTTGGCTTGAATCCCAAGTCATGTCAAGGACTACATTGGGTCAGCGGTGATGGGATTCATATGAGGCTGCAATTGGCTGGAGACTGCAAACATGATGCTGATGAGGGTATTGATGATGGAGGTAGTGGTTGCTCCTCTGTTGACGTGGAGATAAAAGCGTTGCGGCAGTCTGATGGTGCAATGTTCAGATGTGTGTCATGCAGTGGATCCTTGTTGGCTTCACCCAGGTATGGTTATGATCTGAATACACTATGAACCACAATAGCCTCATCCCAATGGCATAGTTTAGTAACCTCAATTAAACAATCATAGTGCAAAATTTGACCTCATATTTGCAGAGTATGAGCTTTTGTACCCAAATTTTTATAGGTCATTAAATGAATGTACAAATGTATTGGGGTCAATGAATTGTGCCCTGATAGATGAGCATGTTGTGGATCCTAGTGATATCGCAGATTTTCAGCCTCAGGGACGTACCCAGAAATTTTGGACCCTGTGTGTCCAGGGGCAAGAATAACCTGAAAATGCCCCAAATATGCTGATTTCACATGTTTTAGGCATAGCCCCCAGGTGTTCTTGCACACCCCCTTGTATGTACCCCTGATGCAAGTAGTAATCCAAGTTAAGAAAACTCTTCTATACTGGTGTGCAAAGTGAAGTCATATTTGTGTGAGGTTCATAATGATGATTTATGAGATCATTTTGTAAATTTTTGTTAACCCCATAGGTACCAGTACCACCTTTCTTACAGCGCATCTAATCTGAGTAACCAATCAAAATGGAGCTTTGACAGGGTCAGGATTTCGGCGAGAATCTGATAATTGATTCTCATAAACAGATTTGCATGAATCAAAGTTGATTCTCGCAAACTTAAGAAGTTGATTTGCAAGAATCAAATGATTCCTGCAAATTTATTCTGCAAGAATCAAGAATTTTTGTTTGTTTTTTTTGTTTTTTAAACGATTTATACAGCTATTTATTTTAATTATGTTTTCTGTAAACCAGTTTACTGATTGGCTCATGCATGACAATGACATACCCGGGGACATACCCCTGTTTGTATCCAATCAAAATCAAAATAGTGCTAGTTAGAGGCCATTAATAAAATGTTTCAGCTTCCTGCTTCTAGGCCTGGAAAAAATTTGGAATCCAAGAGACTCATTGCATGAAAATTTTGGAATTTACCATGGGAAATTTTGCTAAGAACAAAAAAAAATTGGAAATTTGCTGTGTAATTTAAAGGAAATGTGGCTTATCAAATTGGAAAAACTTAACAAATTGTTTCACATTTGCTGAATTCACAGATCCTTCTCAAGAGTTCTCCCACTTCCATCCGAAAACTGGAGAGAGATGTCCTCTGATTGGTGTTGCCATGGTAATGAGTATACAAGGTCACTAGGTCAAAGTTCATTGGCACCAAATGAAGCAGATTGTTTTGTGAGTGAATTATATCTGTCTGTTCATCCCGTAATTATGGATGCAAACTCGGTGATCATGAAAGCAGTTACAGCCAAAGACAAGGATGCTGGGACATCTACAAAGGTAAGAGAATCAGTATTCTGTTATCTTTGAATGAATATGTTCTAACTTCCCTTTTCGAGATATACAGATCTCTTTGTTATCCGACCGTGTGATCTTGATAAGAAAAGATTATGTTTTTAATACTTATACATGCAATACCTTAATTCAGTGTCCGAAATAAGGAAAATATGGAGGTTGTCCCGATGCTAAAAAAAAGCATAAATTCTGCTTGACTGCTTGTCCTCAAAACATTTTGGTTGTCCCAAAAATGTGTCATATTTTTGAGTGCAAAATTCGGTTTTCTGGAAAATCCGTAGCCACAAATTACTAAACCTGTGCAAGCTTCGAAATTCGCCATTCTGATCATGCGGATCTCAAGCACTGCCACCATTGGGTAACTCAGTGAAATGTGCCAGCAGTGTGGTCTATAGATCTCGCTTAAGGATACAAATTACAATCAAACATGAAGTCAAAAGTCAAAATTTAATGTCAAGTTTTATATTTCAGAAATCATGATTTTCGAGGTAAATAGTGGTTGTCCAGGGGATAAGTAGATAGATCAATATGGTTGTCCCGAGTGATTTTTGGACAAGAGGATAAGTGCTTACTTCGAACACTGCCTTAATTTCATGCTATGAAGCAAGGACATATCTATCCTACATACATTTTTGAACTTACACTAGAGACCGAAATTCTTTGTTTTGTAAATGTTAAATTCCGTGGTGTTTTTCATTTTATAAAAATAACCATAAAAATTTACCCACTCTAAGAAGTCTTATATTTTTTGTTTGGTGTTTTTAAAAGTACAAAGAGATTGCAATGTTGATGCATATTTTTGTTCATTGCAGAGATCACAAGTGCAGTGTTGTAGATGCAGACAGGTCCTTGGGGAAGCATTATATAAAGGTTTGTCTTACAAAATTGTGAAGATTTTCACTTTCCAGTAATAATAGACTTCAGGTAAATTAAGTAATTTTTGGCCAAACTCAAACATTCTGAACGCTAGTGAAACACACGCACAGATAGCGTGGTACAGAAGAAAGCATACGTGCCCCTTACATTGCGTACATGCTGAGTACGCTAAATGGACGCAACCCGCATGTTCCAGCTTGGCCAAGAAATACCCAATATACCTGTAGTGAACCTATGTGTCCTGCTCCCATGAAATGAGCATAAAGTCACAAGTTAGGAGTTTCGAGACGTTCCAACTGTTGAGTTGATGTTCTTTATTCAAAGACACCTATATAGCCAGTGGTATGTCCTTTGTGAATGGGGACATGATATGCTGTACTCTGTATTCAATGCTGTCCCCATTCAACTTGGAGCTTACAGAATGGCATAAAAACAAAACCAAATATTTTGATCTCATCATTTTAACAGCGAATCCATCTGATGATGCCAAGCAATGGAGTGCTATAGAAAATGTGCACCTGTACAAACACTGCATCCAAGTGAGCGATGTGAGGCAGGAGGGAGGAGGATTAGATGGCATTAGCTGCAATATATTTAGGTGAGTAAATACAGGATAGCCGTTAACCTCATGAGAACTACCTGCCGATTGGCCAAAATGAATATTGTGTCCAATTTTGAACCAATAGAAGGAGGGTATTAATAAGATCATCTGCAAATGCAAGTTTGATCATAAATAGTGTAAAGCCTAGTCATAATTGGCAATTGAAATGAGCATTTTAAGTTATCAACCTATCTGAAATGCTGTTAGATGACCAGTAATGTCCAATGGGTTATTATTCAGCCTATTTCGCGGTGTGTAAGTCTTAAATTCACCACTAAATTATAGCTTGTTAGAAATCAATTACAAAGGTCATTTTTAGACCAAAGATGTGAATTTTATCAACAAAAAAATTAAATTTGTTGATTTTGTAACAAAATTCATGGAAAAGGACTTCAGTTACAAAATTTGACTTTTGTGCAAATTTGACTTTTGTCGCCAGTTAGCATTATAAAGGATAGAGGTTGTGCATGAAATTACTGTTACTGATTGGCCCCAAACAAAGGATTTGAACCGGTGTCCTTCACTGTAATCATGATGCAGTGCAGTCCATTCAATCAAATGTTGTCATCAACCGATTTGATCGTAGTGCATTTGTTATGTGTATGAGACGAACTGTCACGGTAAATTGCAATCATGCTTTTGTTGAATGCATTTGAGTAGTACGCCATATTTACAGTATGATATGTCATATGCACAACCTCTATTAGGAATTACTGTTTCATTCAAATGGCAAAATCAAGATAATATTTTTTGTTAATTCCAAAAAATTTGCGCTGTATTTTTCTGGAATCAGGAGTAGAATAATAAATCATGCATGATGTCACTCATTAATACACAACCAATGTTATTACGCACACATCGCAACACACCGTAGAAAATCGGGCATTTGCATTGAATATGTTAAAAATATACATTGACCTTCAAATGCAGGTCAAAAGGTTAACTTGGATGTACCTATGCAGATTCAGTCTTCTAGATTCTAGAGATGAGTGTGACACAAAATTTGTTAGGAGGTTTCTTGTGGAATTTCCTGGTTGATGACTAATTTAATATCACCTTAAAAGTTTAAGTTAAGTCCTTCCCAAGCCTTTCGGCCCATTCGGCAGCGCCTATTTCCGTTTCATAACCCTAGGCCACATGTCTGCAAGCAGAAAAGCTACAGTAGGGGGTTAGTCCACTGGTAGCCATGTGTTTAACTTTCCCTACTCCATTCTTTCGATGCCGAACGCCTGGCAAGAAGGCAGTAGGTACCATTTTTAAAGCCTTTGGTATGGACCGGCGGGGATTCGAACCCGCGACCTCCCGATCGTGAGGCGGACGCTCTAACCACTAGACCACCACGCAGGTATCACCTTGGTCTCCTTCAATATCTACAGTTTAATGGTAATAAAATGAGTATTAAATCTGTTCATCTGGACTTACTATTTTTGATAGGGACAGTATCACGTCTCATCCAAGATGCATCATCAGGCTGACTGACCAGGTGCTGAACACACTTGATGGTATGACGTCACAGGAGAGTCGTTGGGGTAGTTTCCTGATTGCTGTGTCGTAGGTCCTTGAAAGGTTGTGGCAAAGTCCCCCTCCTCTGTTGTACGAAGGTTCCTCTCGCCGAACATGTATACTGTCGCTATCAAAACTTTAAGTCCAGATGAGCAGATTTAATACTCATTATGTTTATCTACATGTACCTACATGATTGAGAATATTCACAAATTTACAGTTTAATGGGCTATTATTCCATTAGAAATCCATCCATGCATTACACTCCCTATGGAATACATGACCTTAATCTTTCACACAGGGAGTGTGACTTTCAAATGGAGTTACGTGAATGGGTGACTCCATTTGAAATCTACACCTCCTGTGAGAGATTAAGGTCTTGTCTTCCAGAGGGGTGTTACCGTGTATGGATTTCAACTGGAATGGCCCAACATCACCTTGATCTATTGATTTGATTTCTTTTTCAGTAACTACAGTTTAGAGATGTTTCTTGCCAACCATTTTGCATCACTTTCCAAATCACAGATGAGCTTCAAGTTTATAGTGCAATCAACAGATGACAACAAGGCCGTCTTGTTAGTAAGTGGAGTTGGCAGGGTTGTTTGATTTAAATCACACCAATTTAAATCGCATGATTTTTTTTTCAACAAAATCATTGATTTAAATCAACTTTTTCATTTTTTACCATTTTTGACAAGCTAAGTTCATTTCTTCCTTAAATTGACTATTTTGCTTCATTTTTAACACTTGCTTCTTCAACTTGATACAATTACAATACCTCTATGATGACATTTTATCTATTGCTATAAATTCATCTTCAAAGTGCAGAATTCAACAGATTTTCCCCATAATTTTTGCCAAATTTTTTCTTTGAAATTTTCACATGTAAAAACACATTTTGAATTTTTGTAAATACCTGAGAAGATTGTGCATATGTCTAGCATTCCACTATCTACCACTGATAGCTATCATAGCACACTACTTCATGGGGTATAGCAGTTCTTGAAATAAATTTTTTTTTTTTTATTTAAATTTAAATCCAAAAAATCTGATTTAATTTTTTTTTTTAAATCATCAACCCTGGTAGTTGGATTCCTGAAAAGTACAACAATATTTTTATGCCTTCACCACGAGTCCATGAGGCATACTTTTTTTGCAATTACCGAATTCTGTGCTTCCGAAATCTGTGCTTCCGACTTCGTACCTCCGGATGCTGTATCTCATCACAAGTAGAGGCGCGGGTATGTAGTGTGTTGTATGGGTAGACCTAGTGTGTGATACTCACACACGCTTGCAGTACACGCTACTGAAAATGTAAAGTTGTGAAGTTTCGTTCATTTTATAAGTTTTTATGACTGTAATTTTTATTTAATAAAATAGTTTATAGTTATTCAGATAATATTTAACTGACTAATAATGAGAATAAACAATATGAATTTTTAGCTCAATTTGCAAGGCAAATTGACCTATTGTCATCGTACAGATTTGCAATGGTTTTTTACTTTCTCTTGCTACATCATTTGAGTAATGGAGCTGGTAATTTGAGGTGGCGATCTTTGCAAGTTTGTTCATGAAAGTTACTTATTTTGCTGGGAAAAAATGGACAGGAAGTATGCTTTTTCGAGCAATTTGTCACAAAAAATTGTGCAGTTTCACAAGAATAATCTCATTCCTAGATTACTTACATGCTACACCAGGTTTAACCTTGGTGTTTTAAGCAATATAAGTCATCTGTTACATGTTTACATTTGAGCTTTGCCAATGATGTTACTGTGTTTTATGGAGGTTTAGATTTGGGGCATGTGTATTTTTGCAGAGACCTCTCAGATATTTTTGAGGATAGTTTTACATAGTAATTATTTTTTATGTGAGATTGTAAAATTCTAAAGCTCTTAAATATTAGACTTGTTTCAAGTCCTTTGGCGTCCATAGTTAGTGAATGTAAAATTCATGGAAGCTTTGCCACATCTTCCAAAATTTCTATTACTTTCCAAAGTTTTGAAGTTATCTATTCTTTCAAGATATTTATTTACCATCATAACTTTGTGAAAATCTATTTGACATTTGAATTACTAGATTGTGGACTTTCTTATCATACTTTACCCCAGGCATACTGTGCACTACAGGGGTAGTGTTTAAGCAAAATACACACCATGCCCACAAGGTATACTTCATCATAAGAGCATGAACAGAGAAAAAATAAGGAGAAAGACTTGATCAAGGCTATTAAATATGCATAAACCACTAAAACCTAATGTCAACAGTAGAGTGTTTGTTCTTGACAAGGACAAAGTAATCAGGGTTGCCAAGCTCATGGTTTGGTAGCCTAATTGGGTAACTTTTGAAGATTTTCCCTGAGACTTCCAACAATTTCCTGTCCCACAGAAACAGATGGTTAAGAAAAAAAATGGGTGGCTTTTCAGCAATGCAGGTGCAATTTGGATGTCTTGAAGCCTACATTTATTTAACTAATTAACAGACACAGATAAATTTGGGGTAAAGTTAGTAATTGGAATCCTTGAGAGCGTTCACGTGGTAGATTTCCCCCCAAGTTTTTGTCCGAGAGCCGCTTTGCTCAAGCAAAAATTCCTCTGTGTGGACATGCCTAAAGACAAATATTTATTACTGCTAATATTCCTGTCAGTTTATACCTGAAGATATTTGGTGCCCATTCATTTATTTATTATTCATTAACAATTTATATGCAGAATAACCTCAGCACCTTGCCTCCCTCCTGAGCAGTGGCATTGGGAGCTAGGGGGAAAGTTGCATCCCCAACACAGAAATTTCCAGTGATGAAAATGGGGATATTCATTAACAATTTATATGCAGAATAACCTCAGCACCTTGCCTCCCTCCTGAGCAGTGGCATTGGGAGCTAGGGGGAAAGTTGCATCCCCAACACAGAAATTTCCAGTGATGAAAATGGGGATGGGGATCAGAGTATGTCATTAAAATGACTGAAAAAGGTCAAAAATTGACAAATGGGGACAGAGTTTGGCTTTACTCCCGCACACTAAAATGCTGGCTATGCTGTTGTTCCTAAGGCCACCTTTGTTTCAGATGGACATTTTATTGTGAAAGGACCTATATGTCATTGCACAAGAAATACAATTAGCCCCTGAATTAAAAGTATTTAATTATTTTTGTAATCACTCAAAAGCATTTTGTGAGAATTTTACAATTGAACTAAGTGCTATTCAATTTTTATAGGCGTTTTTATTTTACATGTAAAGTCTATGGGGGTGATGATTAGAAATGGACAGCAATATTGAAAAACCCTCATTTTGGGCCATTTTAGTCACTAAAATGACCATAAAAAAGAATAGCACTTAGTTCGGCTGTAAAATTCACACACAATGCTACCTTAGTGAGTACAAACATAATTAAATACATTTCATTCGGGGGCTATAGCAAAAAAAAAAAAAATTCCTATACCTTAAAGCCTTAATATACGATCTTATAATATGAAATTGGTTAATTTTTTTCAAACCTGATTTTTTTTTTGCATATTTGTAATGTTTACACTTGTCCCAACTTGCACCTAAATGGAATCGGCCAAATTTGTTGTCTTTGAAGGTCAACAGAGCAAAGTTCGACATATTATCATAATTTTAAAAATTATGATAATATGTCCTCCAGGCTTCCAGATAAGCGGGCGCTCGGGCGCTTTTTACCCCATGGTTCTGATGTTATTGCGCCTGGTTGAGCTATAAAAACAAGCACCCAGGCGCTGAAGAAATTCAGTATTGAGCGCCTGGTGTGAGTGGAAAACGCAACAAAAATTCCCCACATGTTGTTTTCTAAATCCAGGTTTCATAAAACTGGGCTCAAAACTTGCATTATGCACATCATTTTCGAAGCAACTGAACCCCTGAAATACCAAATTATGGCCTAATTTACTTCAATAATTAATAAAGTGCACAGTAATACTGCTTTGAGAGTGAAGTTTTTGACAGCAAAACAGCCGTGATATCGAAAAAATTCAGGCGAGATCCCTGGCTGCCATATTGTTTGTTTTGGTTGGCAACACCAGACAATAGAGGGCAGTATTTAAAATTATTATTTGCCAACGGGGGCAGGCGGTAAATATTAGGTAATTATACTAATTTGATTGAAATAAAAAAAAAATAGAAAAAGAAAGAAAAGAAAGAAAAAAAGAAAAGAAAAAAAAAAGAAAAAAAAAAAAAAAAGAAAAAAAAAAGAATGGAAAAACACTGAGTAATTACCATAAATGATATCAGTATCAATGTATCAAGTTTGTACTTTTGTAGTCTAGTAATGTAGTAGTAGTAAGGGACTTGGGGTGGGGTGGGATTTGGGGGGGGTGTAGCAGTACTTACATGTAACATATTATAGTGTAGTTAACACTTAACAAGTAATAAAGCTGTTTAATATTGAATTTTAAGAGTAGCTCCTGGTTGTGTCAAAGTAGCTCCTGGTTCCTTGGTAAAATTGAATGACCAGGAGCTACTTTTTTTATAAAGTAGCTCCTGGTTTATGCCCGCTTATCTGGAAGCCTGATGTCCTCCCAGAGAACTGCATGTTAAATGGTCAAAATAACTAGTGAGGTTTCTTTCACTTTACCTCGTTATTTCAACTTAAAACGGACAGCAACCCTCCCCGGCAGTTATTACTAATATTATTTCAACATTTTGAATAAAGAATAACAAAATTAAAATTTGACGGAAATCGTACATTAAGTCTTTAATGGTTATGGAACAAAGGTGGAGGGCCCTGTTGCACATAAATGACCTTTATATACATGTACATTATGCCACGTAAAATTAAAATTTTGTTTCACATCCCCACCATGAGAAGTGGATCTAATGTAACACCAAGATACTTGAATTCATTTGTATGATCAAGCATGTCATATTGTTGAACTTGGTAAGAATGTGAGATGCACCAAATACTATATTATTTAGTTTTATTGTTAATGTTGAGAGTTAACTCGTTTTTATAAAACCAACTAGCAATATTCTTGACATAAATAAATAAAGAAATGTTATAAACACAATTAAATACCAGTATATTAAAAAAAACCAATTTGATATATTCAACGGTTATACATATATCTGAACATTATATTTACGTCAAATTTCAAATAACAATTGAGCTACAGCACCCTTGGTGCTCTTGTTGTTTTTACTGTCCTCTACACGGTGTCATAGACAACAGGCAGGTCCAGAAATGTAATGTGCAAAATCTGCAAAAATGAAACCACTAACTTACAGCCTACACAGTATTGCAACAGTAATAATTATGAACTTGTGTTTTATTTCAGCTATGGTTGCTAAGTTATGACACCATGTTGCTATGCAGCAGGTCCTCTGCAGTTAGTTCTTGTTGGAAGCCATTCCATGGGGATGAAGAGGATGAGAGAGATGACAGGGATGATAATGATGGTGTTCAGTACTTCAGGATAGCAAAGATCTTGTATCATCATCGCAAGGATGAATCATTTACAAGGTAATTGGTTATGAGACCTACCTGCTGATTGGTTACAAGAAGACTAGTATGATTTATTGAGCCAATCAGCAACACGGTAAGAATGGTGGTAGGACTGAAGAAGCATAACCCCATGAGTAGTACCTGCTGATTGGTGACAAGTAGACTTATGATTTATTGAACCAATCAGCAGCACGGTAAGAATGGTGGTAGGGCTAAATTGGCCCCCATGAGTACTACCTGCTGATTGGTTACAAGTAGACTTATGATTTATTGAACCAATCAGCAGCACGGTAAGAATGGTGGTAGGGCTAAATTGGCCCCCATGAGTACTACCTGCTGATTGGTTACAAGTAGACTTACGATTTATTGAGCCAATCAGCAGCACGGTAAGAATGGTGGTAGAACTGAAGAAGCATAACTCCATGATTACTACCTGCTGATTGGTTTCAAGAAGTATTAACAAATTCTGCTAACCTAAATTAGCATATTTTACCTGCACATGTGAAGCAGGATTCATCCTACCAAATAACCCTGGAGCAAAGGAGGTGTCCTATTACTAAAACCAATCATCACACCAAAACATAAACAAATCATCTCCGAGTTTGATTGACAGGAGACGTCAGTGACAAACTCATATTGTTAATTCCAACTTTTATTTGGACCTACGTTTAACACAATTTTTCATTCTTTTATGCTATAGTTTACTACAGGAGTGGAACCGAGACTTTGGGGTGGAGACTGTGCGACTTCCAACCCACAGCTGCATGGAACTCTTGTTGCTATTGACAACAAGTACCCAGAATACACCAGTGTCTCTAAGAACCATGGAAGGATTCAAGGTATGATTCAACTCTTAATGGACTAATCCGTTTCATATCCACACCCACACTGCGTCGTTGGGCAGGAAAAACTATGTGCTTTTGGCCCCTGAACATGTTTAAACAAAACTGCCAACAGGTTACATAGGAGGTTTTGCTTTAAACATGTTCAGGGGCAAATGACACATAGGTGTCCAACCAAATTTAAAAAATAAGTCCACATTAACCATTCATCTGTACAAAGTGGAAAAGATGTGGATGATTTTGGAATTATTTTTTCATTTTAGCCAAAATTGCATGAAATTCAACAGAATTGTATAACTTCAATAGTTTTCAACTAGAATTGGTCATAAAACTGGTAAAAATTTCCAGCTGGATTTGAAGATAATAGGTGCAATTGAAAATGAGATGGCAGTGTCATTTTTAAGGGGTGTGGGGATTTTAAATGGAATTGCCAATTTGCAATTTTTTAAAGTAAAAATCCTTTTGGTTTATGTTACTATGCTTGTGTACATTCCTAGATTAGACGAAAGAATACCAACTTGGCCATGTTTGTGTACAAGTTGGTGGATATACCATAGCATTACTCACGGTGCAATTCTGAGTTGGTTCAATCCATAAATGTTAGTCACACATTATGCAACAAGCACTGGCCCCAGAAGTCAACAACTCTGACACCCACAGTCACTTAAACAATTACACGAGTGTAATGTTGTAATTGTAATGCATGCAATCATGCATGTATAATGATGTATTTCCCAATTTTTTACCCACATGTACAGGTTGGGTATCTAAGGATGACCACAGATGCCAATCAGACCTGAAGTAGGGTCATCAGACGTGATGACCTGAGCTAGATGAGTTGAGGATGATCTGACTAGTCTTGAAGCTCACATGGTAGATGAAAGTGGCAAGTGCTACGTATATGCAGACCTTAGACAGAAGTGGTGATGTTCATTGAAGATTATTTTTGACCCGTTTGAGAGAAATGGGAATAATGTTGAACACTTCAATTGTGAAAATTTGGCATTGTGCAAAGGAATTTTATTTGCTGTAGTTTGATTGCACATTTTTCATCAAATTACTATAGACGAATCCAACGAGCCAAGTCATGGTCAGGATTTGGTCGGCCATCTTTGGTTTCCTTCTAGCACCAACCTGGTGTTTTGAGCCCGATTGACAGTAATAAAAGCCGCCTAACACCTAGAGAAGATGCAAGAGCGAGGAGGGTTAATAGAATAATATATACAATAGAGGTAATCCTGTCGCATCTATTCACACATAGTCCTTTTGTTCATCCATTTGTACATCTATGAATAGATGCGACGGGATTACCTGCGGAATTATCTCTATTGTATTATTCTATTAACCCTCCTCGAGTTTCTCTAGGTGTAAGGCGGCTTTTATTTGCACAACTGTTGAACTGTATTGTGTTGTAAACTTCATTCTTTTGTGTACCTGTGTTTTCGCGGAAGGTGTAAAACGGGTGATGGAATGCAGTTTAAAATTTCCGCCAAGGCCGAATCATTTCACATTTTGGATGCATTGTAGCCGACGGGGACCCAACTAAAGGCTGCTAGTCAGGTGTAGGAATGCGTGTATTTGGATTCGTCTATAGGCTAAAAAAATAATGCTATGTCTCAAAGCCCATGGCAGTTTTTATTAAAGATTTTTATTTTTTTTAAAGATTCTTTTTAATCTTAATTTTGAATTAAGATGTCATTTTCAAGTGTTCAAAGTTAAAGTACACTGCATAAAATTATGGTTGATTTACACAATTTAAGTACAAATATCAATTGTTTTATACCGTACCTAAACAAATGGAGTATCGAATCCAGTAACTTTTTTCCCCAAATTTGTCACAGAATTTCATGATTTTACGGCAAAAAACTAAAAAAAGGGAAATAAAAAACTTTTTTTTCAGTGCAAATCATGTATCTCTGCCCATAGGGAAAAATAGCCAATTCTTGCGGGATTGCACGGAAAAAAGTTCTGTGCAAATCGCTTGTCCCTGCCCATGATCATGCTGATCTTAACAATCACTTCTATACATCTGTGTGTATAAACCATTATTTTTGAATATAGATTTTTTTGGGGAAATTTTAACAAATATGTGACCCGTTCTGACAAAACCAGGAACAAGTTGCATTTTTGATATTTCATAATTTGAATAAAAATATAAGCACTAGACAATAAGCTTTAAAAAGATACAAAAATTATATACATAGCATCAATACTTTTCAAGATATGGATAATTTTGTAAATGATACCTTGATATTTTGACCACATTGCTATTCTGTGTATTGGGCCAATTTATTTCATGCCTTACACAGGATTGAATGGGGATTAATTATTGATTAAATAAACCTCTTTTTAATAAGTACTTTCAAGGATTTGAAAGTCCACATATTCAAATACCATGAAATTAAGAATTCAAAATTTTTTGATGGGAAGGTCTACAACTCAAAAACACGTCTGGAGACTTGATCCGGGTTTTGTTGGATCTGGTTACATATATGTAACTCTATGGCATCAATATAACTGACCTGTTTCAGTTGAAATTGGTACCCCATATGGAAGACACACGTGAACATTTTTGACCATTTTTGGTGCACATTTATCACAGTTGGTCAAAAATATTTAAAAAATGTTCCTAGATATTTTTTATCTAGTTTCTAAAAATTAATAAAACATTTTTTGGCCCCAGAATTTGTTTGTTACGTTTTTTATGTTATGGGATTTTCTCCAAAAATGAGCATTTTGGCCCAAATTTAGCTTCCCAGATGAATTCATCAAGTCTTTGCCATGCTAAAAATGTATACTTTTATATTCTTTAGACCAACAATTTAGCAGTTATAAGGCCCAAAAGTTTCCATAATTCCAGGGTTAAGACCACCCTTAAGTAGAGAAATTAGCTACATTTATTTGAGCGGGGCTTCAATGCTGCTTTTTT
This sequence comes from Amphiura filiformis, assembly GCF_039555335.1. NCBI lineage: Eukaryota > Metazoa > Echinodermata > Ophiuroidea > Amphilepidida > Amphiuridae > Amphiura > Amphiura filiformis. The sequence goes on along the minus strand of NC_092646.1, from coordinate 10,943,781 downwards.
CTTTGTTTTTTGCCAAATTTTTTATTTCAAAAATATTTGAATGACTTACCCTTCACTTTTAGGCACTTCTAAAACAATTTATTTTTTTTACACTTACACTGGGATCACTGAATGGGCCTTTAATGTAAAAGAGTGAAAAACTCTACTCTCCAAAAAGAGTGAGATGAGTGAAAATCACTCCAAAGGGAGTGATAATTGCTCCAAAAAGAGTGAAAACTGCTCCAAAAAGAATGAAAATCACTTTTCAAGGAGCCATTACCAGCTTTTTTTAGAGTGTGTACCTCATTAGGCTCCTTAAAAGAGTGATTTTCACTCCCTTTAGAGTGATTTCCACTGTTTTGGAGAGCAAATTTTACACTTACATTTAAAGAGAGTAATAAACTTGTTTACACCTGTTGAGTGTTATGTAATACCTGTATTTTGTATGTATTTGGTCTATGATGAGAATTTGAAAAATAAAACGGTGCATATATTTCAATATGCAAAACATTTGTTCAATGTTTTGTAAATTTATTCAATATATTTGACCAGTATTAAAGGAAATGGAACCAAATTTGTATGATCTTTTGATGCTTTGCCAAATGTTTTGAAATTTACGTTTGATTCATGATTTTTGGCCAAAAATATGGGGTTTTTTAAAATTTTTGGTCAAAGTTGTCATTTTTGATCAAACTCAAAATGAGATTTTTAGTCAAAAATGTGACTTTTTGTGAAAAATGTGATTTTTGGACAAAAGTTTTATTTGAAAAATTTACAAACATCAATTTTATGATTTTCTTGTCAAAATGTAAGATAAATGCTTAAAAAAAGTTACTTTCAAACAATTTCTACAAATTATTAGCAAATTTATTTTTTGCCAAACATTTATTTCAATCATTTAATATACATTTCTAATAAAACGTTTGTCAAACAATTGCCGATCACAATGTTTGTCAAACATTTATAGTCAAACGGTTTATAAACGGATAAGGAGCCAAACCTTTGTTAAACATTTTGGCTAATTGTTTGTCAAACGTTTGGCGAAAGCAGTTATGTAGATAGTTAATGAAGTATGCTATCAGCAGTAGATAGCAGATGAAGTAGTAAGCTATCAACAGTAGATAATAAATGGGACCGTCCAGGGCGAAACGCTCGTAAAGTCGGCCTCTGGTCAAATTTGTTTTCTTCCGTGTTTAGAAAATATATATCACAAGCTTTACAATGATATATCATTTGACTTTAAACGATATCCAGAAGCGGAGTTATAACTTGTTAAACTTTGCTCCTTCAGTAAAAGGGTACATTATTTTGGCACTACATTATTTCTTTTTTTCCACATTGCTGGTATTAAATATCTGGCAGTCACTTCAAATCATCCCCAACTGAACGAGGTTCAGGAATGTCCTCTCATTGTTAATTGTTGGTTAACCCACCACTTGAACATGATTTAGCCAAAGCAAACAAATACAAAGACTAAAAGCTTTTTACTAATGCTATACATAAGTATAAGCTTATTATCCTCTTCAACAATAGGATTAAAGATTGGTGTTTGACTGCACTAAAATGAGAAACATGTCGGACAAATATTAGGGACATATGAATACAACCTCTATGCATATTTTGCACTTTAACTCGAAATACAATTTGTCGACTTTACGGGCGGTTTGAGATGGATGGTCTCAAATGATGCAATGCACTATCAGCAGCAGATAAGTGTTAAGCTATCAGAGTAGTGTGCAATAAGCAGTAGGTAGTTGTTGACGTAGTAAAAGCTATCCACAGTAGACGGTTGATGAAGAAGTGAGCTATTAGCTAAGAACCAAAGGTATCGGCATAGGCCAAGTAAATGTAGACTATCACAGGATATGGTATTGTCAGCGTTGTTGTTGAAGTAGTAGGGTATCAGCAGTAGATAGTTGATGGAGTAGTGAGCTATCAGCAGTAGATTGTTGATGAAGTAGTAAGCTTGTTGATGAAGTCGTGTGCTATCAGCAGTAGATAGTTGATGTTATATCACTCATACATAAATTCTAGACAGTTCATTGGTTGATTACCATTTATCATTTTTACTATCACCCTCTCCGTGTGATAGTCTTTACCATCATGTGCTCTGCCGTGAGTGCGCCTGCGCCAAGCCGTACTGACTCTTGAATCGCCGATTTAGTTATGGGGTGGACCCCAAAATGTGAAGTATATCACGGCAAAACATGGTGTTATGTTGATGAAAAAATGCATTTACTATCTTAAATAGTATTTTAGTAATAGAATTTATGCATGAGTGATATAAAACAAATATTAACTGTCTTAAATTCATGTAATGGTCGAAATATAATCACTCGGTGAAAGGTGTATTGTTCCATTCCACTGCCGTTCCGGCTCGTGGAATGGAACAATCCATCTTTCACCTCGTGATTATATTTCGACCATCACACTCATAGACAGTTAATATTTGTATAAAGTAGTGAGCTATCAGCATCAGATAGTTGCTGCAGTAGTGAGCTATCAGCAGTAGATGAAGTAGTAACCTATCAGCAGTAGATAGTTGATGAAGTCGTGTGCTATCAGCAGTAGATAGTTGATGAAGTAGTGAGCTATCAGCAGCAGATAGTTGCTGCAGTAGTGAGCTATCAGCAGTAGATGAAGTAGTAACCTATCAGCAGTAGATAGTTGATGAAGTCGTGTGCTATCAGCAGTAGATAGTTGATGAAGTAGTGAGCTATCAGCAGCAGATAGTTGCTGCAGTAGTTAGCTATCAGCAGTAGATGAAGTAGTAAGCTATCAGCAGTAGATAGTTGATGAAGTAGTGAGCTATCAGCAGTAGATAGTTGCTGTAGTAGTGAGCTATCAGCAGTAGATAGTTGATGAAGTAGTAATATTTCAGCAGTAGATAGTTGATGAAGTTGTAAGCTATCAGCAGTAGACAGTTGATTAAGTAGTGAGCTATCAGCAGTAGATAGTTGCTGCAGTAGTGAGCTATCAGCAGTAGATAGTTGATGAAGTAGTAAGCTATCAGCAGTAGATGATGAAGTAGTGAGCTATCAGCAGTATATAGTAATTTTTAGTTGCTGCAATAGTAAGCTATCAGCAGTAGATAGTTGCTGCAGTAGTGAGCTATCAGCAGTAGATAGTTGATGAAGTTGTAAGCTATCAGCAGTAGAGTGTCGATGAAGTAGTGAGCTATCAGCAGTAGACAATGAAGTAGTGAGCTATCAGCAGTAGACAGTTGATGAAGTAGTGAACTATCAGCAATAGATAGTTGATGAAGTTGCAAGCTATCAGCAGTAGATAGTTGATGAAGTAGTGAGCTATCAGCAGTAGACAATGAAGTAGTGAGCTATTAGCAGTAGACAGTTGATAAAGTAGTGAACTATCAGCAGTAGATAGTTGCTGCAGTAGTGAGCTATCAGCAGTAGATAGTTGCTGCAGTAGTGAGCTATCAGCAATAGATAGTTGCTGCAGTAGTGAACTATCAGCAGTAGATAGTTGATGAAGTTGTGTGCTATCAGCAGTAGATAGTTGATGAAGTAGTAAGCTATCAGCAGTAGACAGTTGAAGAAGTAGTGAACTATCAGCAGTAGCTAGTTGCTGCAGTAGTGAGCTATCAGCAGTAGATAGTTGATGAAGTAGTAAGCTATCAGCAGTAGATAGTTGATGAAGTAGTGAGCTATCAGCAGTAGATGATGAAGTAGTGAGCTATCAGCAGTAGATAGTTGCTGCAGTAGTAAGCTATCAGCAGTAGATAGTTGCTGCAGTAGTGAACTATCAGCAGTAGATAGTTGAAGTAGTAAGCTATCAGCAGTAGATAGTTGATGAAGTAGTGAGCTATCAGCAGTAGACAATGAAGTAGTGAGCTATTAGCAGTAGACAGTTGATAAAGTAGTGAACTATCAGCAGTAGATAGTTGCTGCAGTAGTGAGCTATCAGCAGTAGATAGTTGCTGCAGTAGTGAGCTATCAGCAATAGATAGTTGCTGCAGTAGTGAACTATCAGCAGTAGATAGTTGATGAAGTTGTGTGCTATCAGCAGTAGATAGTTGATGAAGTAGTAAGCTATCAGCAGTAGACAGTTGAAGAAGTAGTGAACTATCAGCAGTAGCTAGTTGCTGCAGTAGTGAGCTATCAGCAGTAGATAGTTGATGAAGTAGTAAGCTATCAGCAGTAGATAGTTGATGAAGTAGTGAGCTATCAGCAGTAGATGATGAAGTAGTGAGCTATCAGCAGTAGATAGTTGCTGCAGTAGTAAGCTATCAGCAGTAGATAGTTGCTGCAGTAGTGAACTATCAGCAGTAGATAGTTGAAGTAGTAAGCTATCAGCAGTAGATAGTTGATGAAGTAGTGAGCTATCAGCAGAAGACAGTTAATGAAGTAGTGAGCTATCAGCAGTAGACAGTTGATGAAGTAGTGAACTATCAGTAGTAGGTAGTTGGTGCAGTAGTGAGCTATCAGCAGTAGATAGTTGGTGCAGTAGTGAGCTATCAGCAGTAGATAGTTGGTGCAGTAGTGTGCTATCAGCAGTAGATAGTTGATGAAGCAGTGAGCTATCAGCAGTAGACAATGAAGTAGTGAGCTATTAGCAGTAGACAGTTGATGAAGTAGTGAACTATCAGCAGTAGATAGTTGCTGCAGTAGTGAGCTATCAGCAGTAGATAGTTGCTGCAGTAGTGAGCTATCAGCAATAGATAGTTGCTGCAGTAGTGAACTATCAGCAGTAGATAGTTGATGAAGTTGTGTGCTATCAGCAGTAGATAGTTGATGAAGTAGTAAGCTATCAGCAGTAGACAGTTGAAGAAGTAGTGAACTATCAGCAGTAGATAGTTGCTGCAGTAGTGAGCTATCAGCAGTAGATAGTTGATGAAGTAGTAAGCTATCAGCAGTAGATAGTTGATGAAGTAGTGAGCTATCAGCAGTAGATAGTTGATGAAGTAGTGAGCTATCAGCAGTAGATGATGAAGTAGTGAGCTATCAGCAGTAGATAGTTGCTGCAGTAGTAAGCTATCAGCAGTAGATAGTTGCTGCAGTAGTGAACTATCAGCAGTAGATAGTTGAAGTAGTAAGCTATCAGCAGTAGATAGTTGATGAAGTAGTGAGCTATCAGCAGAAGACAGTTGATGAAGTAGTGAGCTATCAGCAGTAGATAGTTGCTGTAGTAGTGAGCTATCAGCAGTAGATAGTTGATGAAGTAGTAATATTTCAGCAGTAGATAGTTGATGAAGTTGTAAGCTATCAGCAGTAGACAGTTGATTAAGTAGTGAGCTATCAGCAGTAGATAGTTGCTGCAGTAGTGAGCTATCAGCAGTAGATAGTTGATGAAGTAGTAAGCTATCAGCAGTAGATGATGAAGTAGTGAGCTATCAGCAGTATATAGTAATTTTAGTTGCTGCAATAGTAAGCTATCAGCAGTAGATAGTTGCTGCAGTAGTGAGCTATCAGCAGTAGATAGTTGATGAAGTTGTAAGCTATCAGCAGTAGAGTGTCGATGAAGTAGTGAGCTATCAGCAGTAGACAATGAAGTAGTGAGCTATCAGCAGTAGACAGTTGATGAAGTAGTGAACTATCAGCAATAGATAGTTGATGAAGTTGCAAGCTATCAGCAGTAGATAGTTGATGAAGTAGTGAGCTATCAGCAGTAGACAATGAAGTAGTGAGCTATTAGCAGTAGACAGTTGATAAAGTAGTGAACTATCAGCAGTAGATAGTTGCTGCAGTAGTGAGCTATCAGCAGTAGATAGTTGCTGCAGTAGTGAGCTATCAGCAATAGATAGTTGCTGCAGTAGTGAACTATCAGCAGTAGATAGTTGATGAAGTTGTGTGCTATCAGCAGTAGATAGTTGATGAAGTAGTAAGCTATCAGCAGTAGACAGTTGAAGAAGTAGTGAACTATCAGCAGTAGCTAGTTGCTGCAGTAGTGAGCTATCAGCAGTAGATAGTTGATGAAGTAGTAAGCTATCAGCAGTAGATAGTTGATGAAGTAGTGAGCTATCAGCAGTAGATGATGAAGTAGTGAGCTATCAGCAGTAGATAGTTGCTGCAGTAGTAAGCTATCAGCAGTAGATAGTTGCTGCAGTAGTGAACTATCAGCAGTAGATAGTTGAAGTAGTAAGCTATCAGCAGTAGATAGTTGATGAAGTAGTGAGCTATCAGCAGAAGACAGTTAATGAAGTAGTGAGCTATCAGCAGTAGACAGTTGATGAAGTAGTGAACTATCAGTAGTAGGTAGTTGGTGCAGTAGTGAGCTATCAGCAGTAGATAGTTGGTGCAGTAGTGAGCTATCAGCAGTAGATAGTTGGTGCAGTAGTGTGCTATCAGCAGTAGATAGTTGATGAAGCAGTGAGCTATCAGCAGTAGACAATGAAGTAGTGAGCTATTAGCAGTAGACAGTTGATGAAGTAGTGAACTATCAGCAGTAGATAGTTGCTGCAGTAGTGAGCTATCAGCAGTAGATAGTTGCTGCAGTAGTGAGCTATCAGCAATAGATAGTTGCTGCAGTAGTGAACTATCAGCAGTAGATAGTTGATGAAGTTGTGTGCTATCAGCAGTAGATAGTTGATGAAGTAGTAAGCTATCAGCAGTAGACAGTTGAAGAAGTAGTGAACTATCAGCAGTAGATAGTTGCTGCAGTAGTGAGCTATCAGCAGTAGATAGTTGATGAAGTAGTAAGCTATCAGCAGTAGATAGTTGATGAAGTAGTGAGCTATCAGCAGTAGATAGTTGATGAAGTAGTGAGCTATCAGCAGTAGATGATGAAGTAGTGAGCTATCAGCAGTAGATAGTTGCTGCAGTAGTAAGCTATCAGCAGTAGATAGTTGCTGCAGTAGTGAACTATCAGCAGTAGATAGTTGAAGTAGTAAGCTATCAGCAGTAGATAGTTGATGAAGTAGTGAGCTATCAGCAGAAGACAGTTAATGAAGTAGTGAGCTATCAGCAGTAGACAGTTGATGAAGTAGTGAACTATCAGTAGTAGGTAGTTGGTGCAGTAGTGAGCTATCAGCAGTAGATAGTTGGTGCAGTAGTGAGCTATCAGCAGTAGATAGTTGGTGCAGTAGTGTGCTATCAGCAGTAGATAGTTGATGAAGTAGTAAGCTATCAGCAGTAGAGAGTTGATGAAGTAGTGAACTATCAGCAGTAGATAGTTGCTGCAGTAGTGAGCTATCAGCAGTAGATAGTTGCTGCAGTAGTGAACTATCAGCAGTAGATATTTGATGAAGTAGTAAGCTATCAGCAGTAGATAGTTGAAGTAATAAGCTATCAGCAGTAGATGGTTGAAGTAGTAAGCTATCAGCAGTAGACAGTTGATGAAGTAGTGTACTATCAGCAGTAGATAGTTGGTGAAGTAGTGAGCTATCAGCAGTAGACATTTGATGAAGTAATGTACTATCAGCAGTAGACAGTTGATGAAGTAGTGAACTATCAGCAGTAGATAGTTGATGAAGTAGTGAGCTATCAGCAGTATGCTATCAGTTGTAGATAATTGATGAAGTAGCAAGTTATCAGTGGTACATAGTTGAAGTAGTATGTTATCAGCAGTAGATAGTTGAAGAAGTGTGCTATCATCAGTAGATAGTTGATGGAAGTCGTAGCAGATGCTTAGTATCAACGGTAGATGGTATAGTGATGTTTACCAGCGATAAATAGTTAATGAGTGTAGTATGCTATCAGTTATATAGATAATGTATGAAATATTCTGATGATGGGGTAGTTAATTAATTATTTATTTTATTGCTGCGGTAGCAGTTCGTAAAGTTGTAGTCTTTTAGTTCTTAGTATATTCTCTTAGGTTCTGTGTGGTAAGAATGTTGATTGCTAAATATTGTTTGTCGGTGATGTGTTGCTCAGGTTTCAAATGTTCAACATGTCACCGACGTCCGACAAACAATATTTAGTGCTCAGGTTTCAACACGAATCATAGGCGTGCGAGCTATATAAACAAATCGGGGCGCCTGGTATTAAAGGGCTAGTCGATTCTAAATCCAACTCGGCAAACACAAAAATGTTTTAAAACTATATAAACGTAAAATAAACACTTTCGGTTTTGAACCAAACGTTTAATAACATTTAAATCACGGTCGGGTTATGTAAAGGTCATGAAAACATTTTAAAACGTTTTCTATGAAAAACAATGCGATAACATTAAAAATATTGTCAACATATTTTTGGCAAACTTTTTTTTTTTTTTCAAATATTTCGTCAACAATTAAACAACATTTTGTTAATAGAATGTGTTGCATTACGTTTTCACTAATGTTTTTGAATGTTAATAAAACGTTTTATACCCTTTATATTAACGTTTTCTGTGTGGGATAGGTAATTGCTTGTAAAATGTAGGATTTAATTTGAACTTGGTATATACCTTATGATTAATATTTTTATTTGAATTGAAATGTTTTAAGAAAGAGAATAAAGCTATTGTTTTAACCGCTTCGTGCATCTCATTGTCTAACACGGATGACAGCATTGTTTTTGGCGCCTTGACAACTCATCTTCGCCCGATGTTCTACTTAAACAATCGCCCGAATTATTTGAGACGATAGCTGCCCGACTTCGGCTATTATAGAAACGTGCCATTTTTCTCCACGTAGATTCCCTGGAGACATGGTGGAAATAGCAGATGATGCATGTAGTATATGGGGAAATGTCACTTATTTTTTGTTTTCACTTTTTTCATACACAATCTTGCCACCAAGGTTTTTCTTAAACAGAATTTTATGTAGAATCAAAATATCATGGGTGTCATTTTTAAAAACTGTTCTTGGGTGTTTTTTTATGGCGGTTTTTGGCAACTATCATATTTTTCAATAATTCATATGTTTTCAGCCCAATTTCCATTTTATTTGCTGTATAATATGAACTAATGTGTGCTGAAAATTTTTTTAATAAAAATTAATGGTCAACTGTTATCCCAGAAGAAATTTGGACAGACACTTTTATCAAATTGGGTGATTGTAGGTGTTTTTGGGTGTTATTTGGGTGCTTTTGGGTGCAATTTATAATGTATATATATATAGAGTGTTTTCAAATGTGAAAAAGTAACAAGTTTGTCACTATTCGCTGTAGAAGTGACGTCATAATCGGATGAACTACCATAGCAATAGATATATACAATTTTTGACTGTATCGCCCTGCACTACAAGCAGGTTGCACTCATCACCTGTGTATGTCTGCATTCATAGATTGAATATAATACAGCTCTTTTCCAAAAATACTAATCTTACAGGTGCGAGTGATCAGCATGATATGAATATTCTATAGAGTTACGGTCCAGGTCTTTCCCTGTTTTTTGACATCTATGGTTCAAACTTTGTACAGTGCAGGGCGATATAGCCAACAATTGTATTCATCTGTTGCTACGGTAGCCTTACGTCACTTACAGCGAATGCATGTACTTTTTGATACAAAAACTCGAGCGTAGGCCCTACTACCCAGTTTATAAGTCCTTTTGATAATGACAATGTGCCACCTATCCTAGCATGTTGTTTGGGTCCCCAGTAACATATTTATACATGTTTACCAAAATCCAGATGCAGCAGAAGGCGACCATCTTGTTTTTCAAACTGGCGCCCATTTTGCAAATATTTCCAATATTTTTCAAACTGCCCCTTCCCAATGTGGTTTTATTGGCACAGTAGCAATGGTTTTATTGGCACAGTAGCATTTGTTTTAGGCTTGTTGTATTAGTTTTATCATGTTGACATGCAGTAGCACCAATATTGATGATTTTCAAATTCAAAATGGCCGCAAAGAATTCAAAATGGCCACCGAAATCAATTCATTTCCTTCAATCATACAATGAGCCTACATCAAGCTGGTAAAATAAGAGATTGTACATGTGCCATGAATATTAAAATAATAACACACACAAATCCGATACTAAATGCACCCCCCCCACCCACCCACCCCTTGTGCATGTTGACCTATATCTGTTTATCACATTTAAATGATGTCTTAATTTGGCATATTATAACATTTTAAAATGCCATAGAAAATGTTTTCTTGGCCTATATGTGTATCTTTTAAACAAGAACAAGAGCAGTTGGTGGTGCTAGTTTTGGCTACAGGTTGTATCAATACATCCATAAGCCCATGGCAGCAGGGGAGGGGGTTCTTCAAATATTTTGTACGGAGATGTGCCACACAGATTTTCGGATGTTGACTTTTCTATACCTTCTTTTTGCTGTTTCTGCAACCCATCAGTATACCAATTTTTCACAAAAAGCACCCAAATTTGCCCTAATTGGGTGCATTTAAGGGCACTTTTTGTCCAAATGTTCCCAGTTGGTTGCATTGGTCTCCACTGAAAACCCACCCATCGATATATTAATATTACTAAAAAAATATAGGCCTACCCCCAAACCATGGCAACTTCCTGTACACCTTCAAACAGGAGAAAAAAACCCTCCCGGGGACATGGCATTGGCCAGAAATTTAGGGGTAGGCCTATTGAGAACTGCAGGGTAAAGGGTACTGAGTGGTCCCACAAATGGGTTATGGGTCCTGGGGGATGGACTTATATAGGGTTTCTAGGGATGGAGTTAGGGATCCCAGGGATGGGATAAAGAGTACCGGAGACAACATTAGGTATATCAAGGATGGGATTAGAAATACCAAGGACATGTTTAGGGGTGACCATGAAAGAAGGTTAGGTACAGGGTCCCCCGAAGGCCCCAGAGACAACAGTTTATGGGTCCAGGTGAAGGGATTAGGGGTTCCAGGGATGAGATTAGGGGTATCAACAATGGGGTTTGGGGTATCAAGGAACAGGGTTAGGGGTTCCGGAGACGGGGGTTAGGAGTTCCAGGAATGGGGAGAGCCCCATGTTCAGTGTTAGGGGACCTAGGGATAGGGTTAGGGGACTGGGGACAGATTTAAGTGCCACAGGGTTTGGATAATGGGTACCAGGGACAGAGGATGGGACTAGTGGTACTGAGGACTGTGCAGAGTAAAGGGTACAATGGGTTATGGGTCCCGGTGATGGGGTTAGGGTTTCAGGGATGACCAGTCATGGGTTCCAGGAATGGGATGAGAGGTCACATGGTCATGTTTGAGGTCCCAGGGATAGGATGAGGTACTGGGGATTGAGTTAGGGTTCCCAGGGTTGGGGTACTGGGTACCATGCAGGAATGGGGTAAGGGGTACCGGGCACTGGGTAAGAGGAACCGTATGTAGGGTTACAGGTGCCGAAGATGGGATTAGGGGTCTGTCTAGTCTCGGGGACAGACTTTTTAGGTTTTAGGAATGGAGTTAAAGGTCCCGTAGTAGGTTTAAGGGATCCCGGGATAGGGTTAGGGGTACTGGGGATGGAGTTTGGGGGTTCCAGGTTTGGCGTTAGGAGTCACAGGGATGGCATTAGGAGTACTGAGGACTGTGCAAGGGTACTGGAGTAAGAAATGTAAGGTACTAAGGATGTGGCATAGGGTCATAGGGGCAAGGGGCACGTGCTCCCAATCGATCTCAAAAGTTAGAAAATCCATAGGAAAATTGCCGAAAAATGGCTTATGCCCCTGATCGAAAAATGGCTTGTGCCCCCAAATCAGACCCGGTGCCCCCAATCATGGTCGGTGCCCCCCCCCCCATATGATGACCCACGCTACGCCACTGGTGGTTAGGGTGCCAAGGATGGGGTTATGGGCTAGCTGGCCCCGAGTACATATCAGGTTATGGGCCACTGGGTCCATGGATGGGTCTAGGAGTCCCAGGGATGGGTATAGGGTACTGGCCAGGGATGGGGATAGATGTACACACGGTTATGAGAACCGAAGAGGATATGGGTAGGAGCATTCGGGTACTAGTACGGGGATACATGTTATGGGGTACATTAACAGGTATCAGAGCACGATGTACATTTAGCAGGGTACATGGTTATGAGGTACCGAGTTAGGGGTATTGGGTACAGATTAGGATTACGGGTTAGGGTATGGGTATGCGCTGGCCCAGAGTACATCAAACTTCGCGGGAACATAATTATCATTATCATATCCTGAGGAGACGGATGAAGACATTTAAGGTGGAATAAGGTTACATTCGGGAACTATTTTATAACAAAATGTCATCGTAGAAAGTGAATTCATAATTATAGGTGAGCATTTGAATGTGGGAGTGGGGTGGTGTGGTGTGTATTTGCAGTGTATTATGGAGTTTGTGTATGTGTTGGTATATTAATTAACATGTTAGGCCTACTTGCTTAAATTTATATTTTACAATGGTCATTATAATGTTTGGAGGAAATAAGTTGAATTTGGCGGCCATTTTGAATTTTTGGAGGCCATTTTGAATATCAAAGTCGTTGATGTTAGTGCATACGTCATAAATAATATCCTAAGCTTAAAACAAATGCTATTGTACCAATAAATTCACAATAGGAAGGGTCAGTTTGAACAATATTGGGAATGTATTGCCAAAATGGGTGCCGTTTTGAAAAATAAACTGCTGCATCTGGATTTTTGTAAACATGTATAAATATGTTACTTGGGACCTAAACAACATATTAGGATAGGTGGCACATTGTCATCAAAAAAAGGCCACGGGATTTAGTTTGCCAAGGCAACTTTCCGCCCCCGAACACCCATCAAAAATGCAAAAAAATAAAATCCGCCCAAAAAACACCCAAAAATTTAAACATTTGAACACATTTCTTCAATATTTGAGGTAGTTCATGTTAAAGTGTATTTAAAGTTTGGAATGATAATATAAAAGCCTTTTTAAATGCAATACATGACTTAAATAAGTTGATTTTTATGCCATAATATATGCCAAATACTGAAAATCAGAATTCGCCCAAAATCCGCCCAAAAAACACCCAAGAACAGCTTTAAAAAAATGACACCCATGATTTTTGGAATCCTCATAAAATTTTGATTCAGAAAAACCTAATTTGCAAGATTGTGTATGAAAGTTTTGGAAAAACACAATTCCCCATATACTAATGATGAGATAGCCCAAAATATCATGGCCTTTTCATTCATATTATTTCGTAGTTATATATCAGTGGAAAGAGTGAAGGAGACTCTCTTACCCTGGGCTATTTAGGGGCCTATAAATGATGGGAAAATCCCGTCAACATTTAAAAGAACTGTCACATATAGACTACATATTAAAGCACACTACTAAGTATTTGGACCCTTTATTAATTGGTGTTGTGCGCCCTTATCACGTATAGGTTGATGAACACGGTCTGCGACGGTATTATATAGGCCTACTCAGCAGCTCTCAGCGAAGTACCAGTTGGGGTTTGGTGGCATGCGCCCTATCAGGAGCTATAAGGTCAAACGTACTCAGTAATATGACCGAGTCACTGAGATTCCGATCATTCCGGCAGTAGGAATACATATAGTGCAGCTCTGCTTGGGTCGAAACCCGGGTGTCCGTTGATTTCAAGGGGATTTTCATCAGTTTTGTCCATACTCGAATACACATTGCATCGCAGGAAATACAGGTAAGTTTAAATAAAAAATATATTTATGTGAGACAGACTGAGTAGGTGAATACTTTTGGGGGCTTTAAAATGACTCGAGAACTCTGGCTCCGAATTTTACTGGGCCAGCATCATAGTTCGAATGCCTGGGTACATGGGCAGATGATGATTTAAGTCTTCCCATCATGCATTGTAAAAAATTTTATCACCAGAGTTTCAAGTGTCACTTTTAAATTAATACTTTTCAAGTCCCATTGAATTATGTACAAGAAAAAAAGATGTTGTTTTAAAATTATGGGTGTGTGTCATTATTAGGCCTACTACTAATCATAAACAAAAGTGATGTATGATAAAGGATAATTTTCAGTAGATAGGCCTATCCACGAAAAAAGCTTATTCCCAAAATTTCAGTTGATTCCGATTTTGCGTTTGCGAGTTATGCATGATTATGTGTTGGCCTATTACACTGCTCCATAGACAATGTGTTGTAATTTCGTTCTGGTGCACCAGAACGAAATTCAAATTTCACGATATCTTTGCTAAACGAATTAATCTGCAAGAAATTTTTGTACATAAACATTATGTAGCCAGAGGTTTCCAGTGATATAAAAATCTAAAAAAAAAAAAAAAAGTGAGGGGATGATGCTGTGGATCACGAAATGCCCTTTTAAATGTGAAATCGACCAGCATATTTGGTGTTTTATTGTAAATAGGCCTATAGGCCCTATCTATCCAAATTCAAATTTAACCATAGGCCTACACCCATTTTCTGTTCTTTCAGCCACTTTTTGACAAGCACCCCTCACACTTTTCATTCGAATGCCAAAAGTAGGTGCAGGTGCAGCATAGCCGGCGCCGGTTAGAGTAAATTCGAAGCTCATACTTCTCGAGCACATTGACCTCTAGTACCCATGCTTTTGTGCGATTTTGGCCCGATAATATGGTCCTGCACCATATGGTCCTGCACCATATGGTCCGTGACAGGAGCATGTTTGATATTTTAAATTTAAGTTCGTGCTCCAGGAGCATGTTTAACTTTAAATTTAAGTAGGGCCTATGCCTCAAACCTGTTCCTGTACCATATGGTGCAGTGGTCCTGGACCATATTATCAAGCCAAAATCGCACAAAGGCTTGGCTTTACCCATTCAAGGCAGTCTAAAAGCAGTTTTTGGAATCGGTGGGGGGGTTACAAACTTGTGAATGTACCAACGGTAATATTTTTTGCCGATTGTGAATTGTCGACCCAACTTTTTTGGCCCACGCTGTTGCGCTACTCCTGAGAATCTATTAAAAAGCGGAGGGGTGCCAACCTTTTTTTTCATCCATTTTTCAACGCCCTGGGAGGGGGTGGATAGGGATAGGTCTACCTTTTTTTTCAACGCACATTTTAGATTTTAATCCTTCAATGTAGCACCATTCGGTTAATTTTGAATGCAAACAGGCGAAAGAGAACTTGAAGGCTTTTGAGGGGGATGAGGCTGGGGATCAAGAAATGCCTCTTTAAAGTCATGTTATAATAATTAGCCCCCTATGACGAAATTGCTCTGTTCGTCTCTATTGATCTGCAAACACAATATTACAAATACGTAGGCCTATATGCCAAAAAAGCAGGTTTGATCAAATTAACTAATTTCATATTTTTAAGATCGTATGTGCCACCGCCCCCCCCCAATCGATTCGAAAATTTAGAAAATCCCATAGGAACATTGCCAAAACGGCTTGTGATCCACCCCATCAGGTCTGGCGGCTCCAATCATGGTCGGTACCCCTCACCCTCACCCACATCGATATGCAAATTTAGAAAATCCCATAGGAAAATTGCCAAAAAATGGCTGCCCCCCATCGAATGACTCGCGCTATGCCACTGGCATAAGGGAACGTCCCCTCCCCCCCCCCCCCATCGATTTAAAAAGTTAGAACATTCCATAGGAAAAATATTAATCAGGCCCGGTGCAGTGGCGTAACTAGGGGGGCACCCTTGGGGGGGGGGGGAGGCGCCAAATTGACCAATTCAGCATTGATTGTGTGCCCCTCCAAGCGATGAAAGTCAACATTTTCGCGCGTTGAGCACAAAATCAATTGAAAGAAAATTTTTAAGACCGATATTCAACTTCTAGTAACCAAAATTAATTAGTGGTAGGCCTTGCGACATATTTGTCAAAAATTGTTTCAAGAATTGGAGGGGGGGCATTAGGTATCTTTAACCCTGGGCGCCACAACCCCTAGCTACGCCACTGCCCGCGTATATTCTCGGGGGGGGGGGGGGTAATTTTGTTTCTTGCCCCGGGCGCTACCAACTCTAGTTACGCCACTGGCCCGGCGGCCCCCAATAATGGTCGGTGCCCCCTCCCCCTATCGGATGACTCACGCTAAGCCACTGAATTGGCACCCTTCAGTCATAGATACAGGGTGTTAGGATTTTGTTTGTATGATAAAGTTAATCTTGAGGATAATTTTGTCTCCCTTAAATTTAAAAAAGAATATGTCCATTTCTTGACATGAATGATAAAGTTCATTTTTCTTTTTCTTTTGGTATTTTAGGTAAATTGGGTGAGTCACCATGGCAGAATCCAAAACTACACCTTACATTATCAACAAGGACCCCACAGAATGTGGAATCTGCCTATGCACGATTGAAGAACCAACAGAATTACCATGCCTCCATACCTACTGCCTGAAATGTCTTACTCGGTATGCAGAAGGTAAAACAGATACAATAAGGTGTCCAGTTTGCGTCAAAGAATTTCCTATACCGAGTGATGGTATTAAAGCATTCACAACGAACACCATCATGAATACGTTGAATGATAGGAAGTCTGAAGAGACACTCCACGCAATGGGACACAGAAAAGAAATCGAGCAACTCATGCAGGACTGTGAAGGAGTTAAAAATAGAACAGAAAATGCGATGGACATGGTAAGGACAGCTTCAGATGAGCTCAACACTAATGCCACTAAAGCCAAAGAAGAGATCAACGAGTCCTTCAACAAAGCACTTAAACTGCTTGAAGACAACAGGGATCAGCTGAAAATAGAAGTTGATAAGGCAGCAGCGATAAAGAAGGAACAACTTGATGCGCAGATGGATGAGATCCAGGTTTTACAAGCAAGACTCCAAACAGCATTGCAGATGGCAACTGAAGTAGTGAAGACGGGGTCTGATGATGATTTGGCTCTAGTCTCCACATTGAAGACTAATTTAATGGAGCTGCGTGATTTGAAACTAGTAGCTTTTGATCAACTGAAAGCAGTAGTTTACTTCGAACCAGCTCACATTAGCGAGGAAAATGCCCAAAAGCTGGTCTCTGTGTTAACGTTAGTCAAGCAGCACAAAGAAGAGGTCGGTGTTTGGACATTGGATAGATCATTTGGAAATGATGGTGCTGGAAAGCTGAAATGTGGACGTGGTGTTGCGATAACACAGGAAGGAGATATTGCAGTCGCAGATAGAGGTGATTCAGCAGTGAAGATATACAAGAAGGATGGACAATTCAAATCTTCAATTAAGATACCCGGTAGTCCATGGAATGTCGTAGTCAGCTCAGATGACAAACTCTTTGTAACCAACCAAACAAAGACTGTTAGTGTCTATGATGGGAAAGGAAACCTGAAGCATCAATTTCCCACCACAACACCTGATAATATTTCATCAGATGATCAACGTACAAAGCATATGGGCTTAGCAATTGATAACTACTACAATCTACTGGTGGGTGAGACTACCCAAAAATACATCAGCAAGCATCGTCTAGATGGCACGCACATCATGAGCTTCAAAGCCAAGATCAAGCCTTGGTATATTACAGTATCTCGTGATGACAAAATCATCATATCAAAAGGAGGGGATGGTGGTGCTGTACATATTCTCGATAACAACGGAGTTCATCTGGAGACCCTGCAATCTCCAGAAGGTTTAGGGTGGAATCCACTGGGCATGTGTTGTACATCAACAAACGAAATCTACATATCTAACTCTTATACATCAGGGAAGTCCGCGGGTATCTGCTGCTACTCAGCCCGGTCAGCCGATACAAGTGCGGCCTATATTGGCTGCCTCACCAAGGATGTAAGATTGCCAGCAGGTTTAGTATTGATAGACAATGAAGAAAAATTGATTGTTATAGAAAACTACCGTATAAAGATATACAAACTAAAGCCCTGATCATAAATAACCTACTTTGATGCCATCAAGCGAAATGAATCTGGTGTCGATTAAAATCAAAATTCAGTTTTCAATTTTATTCATGATTCGTTCTCAGAACTTTATTTTGCTGGAAACCTCATCATAAATTTGGTTTCAGATATATGACCATTTTAGTGTTGCTCAGAACAATAAAATATAAAGGAAGTTGAACACTGTTATTGGCTATTTTAAAATTAGTATTTCCGACATCCGACTCATTTTGCTTGATGAGAGCAAAGAATGGAGAAAGAGAGAAAGGTAAAATAGACATTGCCTACTGCAGACCTTGGAAAAATGGATCCAAGTAGAACCTAAAATAGTTTCTTGAGCTGTCCTCTATAATGTAAAACCTTGACTAATTTTACAAAGATGTTTCTGCAAGAGCCACAAAGAACCATTTTAGACATGAAGGTCCGTATGCACAAAAGAGTTAGACCGGGTCTAAAGTTAGACCTGGTCTAAGTGGAATTTATTTCTGTCAGAAATGGGCATTTAATCACACTTTCTTCATAAAATGACAAGCAAATTTTAAAGATCCAAGTGAAAAGTTCAACAACAAACCAAAATAATTCATCTTGGAACACAGGAAAATATATTTCTTGGTGAAACTGAATTCCACTTAGACCTGGTCTAACTTTAGACCCAGTCTATCCCTTTTGTGCATACGGACCGAAAAGGTTTCTAACAGCCAAAAAAGAACCAGTTTGAAGTTCCTGCAATTTTCTAGAACTTTTTTCTTAAGGGTGGGGTATGAACGTTTGGACAGTATTTATTGTGGGACATTAGTGCACATCAGACATATCGAATTGCATTCTGAATACGAAGAATGTCCTTCTGATATTAAATAATTTTGATTTTTTGAAATTCGCAATGTAATACACATTTTATGGCAAATGATTAAAAATTGATATTTTTGATTTTTAACAGTACTTGAAGTAAACTTTATAAATCTGATGATTTATACAAAACGTGTATGTCGGTGGGATGAAAAGCCGACAATCAATTGAAAATTTTGACCTTTCGTATTGAAGATATGGATTTTTTCCCAAAACACCAAAAAAAATTAGGTCTTGTTGGAAAAAATCCATATTTCCAATAAGAAGGGTCAAAATTTTCAATTGATCGTCGGCTTTTCCTCCCGGTCCCAGCTACATATAGGCCTACATTTTAAGAATATATCATTAGATTTATAAAATTTACTTCGAGGACTATTATAATATTAAAAATAATTAATAATTAATAATAATATTAATAATTTGTCATAAAATTTGTATTAGGCCTATATTGTGAATATCAACAAATGAAAATTATTTGAAATCAGAAAGACATTCTTCGTATTCAGAATGCAATTCGATATGTCTGATGTGCTCTCATATCCCACAAAAAATACTGTCGAAACGCTCAAAACGCTCATTCCAGATCCCTTCAGGGAAGACTCTCATCAAAACTGACCATTTAGAGTCACATTTCATTGTCATTTCAGGTAAAAGAGCAGACTTTTTTCTTTCACATAGGCCTACTTCTTTATTCCAAAAAAATCGCAATAACGTTTCCCGAGAAATGGCAATTTGAAGTGAAGCATCTTGCGCGATCAAAATGTATTATTTAAGTATTATATCGTTTTTCAAGGAGTGTTACTTATTATGTATTTTACTGTTTTTCAAGTGGCGATATATATGGTTTTATTATGTTATCGTTACAACAAATAATTGTTATAAATCAAGTGCCTGCTTTTTTACATGTTACATGCAATAAATTTTCATCTAAGTTGCATAAAAATTAAAAAGGCGTTTTTAGATATATAAATGCGTTTATCCCAAAATGATGATTTTTAACCTTCAAAATAGTCAGTTGACCCCATTTTTAATGGATTTTTATGAAACTTGTACAGAATGTATGTCAGGTCATTGGTAAAAAAATGTTGGAGTCAGATTTCATGATTTCTCTCCCCCCAATATTTTTTATCTCATATCAATTTGTAAGCGCTCTTTAGCAAAGTCATATAGTTCGTTGAATTTACAACCGTATGACAAAACAGGCGAAAATAGTAACAATAACATTAACACCATCTGATATGAGCTATCTACAGTAGATAGCAACATTTACACCATCTGATATGAGCTATCTTCAGTAGATAGCAACATTAACACCATCTGATATGAGCTATCTTCAGTAGATAGCAACATTAACACCATCTGATATGAGCTATCTTCAGTAGATAGCAACATTAACACCATCTGATATGAGCTATATTCAGTAGATAGCAACATAAATACCATCTGATATGAGCTATCTTCAGTAGATGGCAACATTAACACCATCTGATATGAGCTATCTTCAGTAGACAGCAGTAGTAACACCATCTGATATGAGCTATCTTCAGTAGATAGCAACATAAACACCATCTGATATGAGCTATCTTCAGTAGACAGCAGCAGTAACGCCCTTTGATTTGAGCTATCTTTAAATAGTAGATCTTACCTACTATTTTCATGATTTTTAAACTCATTACGATATCGCAATGCAGTATTTGGCAGTGCGGCAACGCACCGCATCGCAAAGCAATTGCGGCGTAGTATGAACGGACCTTAAGGATCACAAAAATGTAAAATATTGTGTGTATGACATATTATATGTAATATGTTACCATAAGGCTCAACAGGTCTAAGGTCAATTTTCATGTTATATACAGGGTGTCCCATAAAATATTACCGGGCGAATAAATTTTGACGTAAGTCGAGAAATAGACACCAGAATCCAAAAATCTAAAAATGAGTGCGCCCATCTTATTCTGCATCTAATACGCTAATTTTATTGGAATCGGTTGACTGATTGCGAAGAAATGAGCGATTACATAACGCATGCGTCAATTCACTTCATTCCAAGTTTGAAAGAAAGATCATACAACACAAATGCGAACCAGTGGTTAACACTCTCAATGGGCTTCATATTTTGTTTGGTGAAATCCTTTTTGTTCTTTTTAAACAATCTGTTTCTTTCTTTCAAAACATTTAATTAGGTTTTGTTCACATTTTAAAACATACACGATATTGAAAATGTAAGATGATGCTCGGCACTTGTAAATATCGTTTTTCGTTAATGTTGATATAAATGTTGCATATAAAAAAATTAAAGAATTATTGCATAAAGAATTCCAGCTGGCTTAAAGAATTTCTCGTAAACATTAATGTTTCTGAAATATTTCCCAGAAATTGTAATGCAAAGTTTAAATCCTTTAAAACTTCAACATTAATGCTGCATGAATGGTATCAAAAATCACCCGTAGGCTTGATTATTGTCATTCTTGGCTCAAATGTTCTTTGGAAAGTTAAAATATAACATATTTGCACAACCTAAAGCATTAAAAGCAGAGTGAAAAAAAGAGTGAAAGCATGAATAACATAACACCGTCGGATTATAAAATATATAGATAATGTGGACTAAATTTAATAAGATACACAAACTTTAGGAAGCGGTGAGCAAGTATGTAAAAAGCGTCTGTTGATCAAACTTGGAATGAACTGCATTGACGCGCGCATTATGTGATTGTTAATTTCTTCGCAACCAGTCAACCGAATCAAATAAAATGTTCGTATTTGATGCACAATAAAATAGGCTACGCGCTACATTTTAAATTTTTGATTCTGATGTCTATTTCTCGACTTACGTTCAATTTTATTCACTCGTTATTTTTTCTGGGACACCCTGTACAGGGTTGAAAATTAGAGTTGCTCTGATTTTCGTCAAAATGGATACACTCCAGTCTTCAAGTTCAAGGGATTCAGGAAAAGAATAGTTTTTACTAGTGCGATGTCAAGTTCAGAAGATAGATGATAAATAAATACAAATTTCATTGAATCCTATGGAATCGTACATATCTTTAGATGCTAACTAGACATCGCAGATAGTGCAAACTATTCTTTTTCTGAAACTTCAAAGCTGGGCGATTAATTTGTCAAAAAACTCTTTTATCTTATTTTGGTTTTTTTTAAAGATTTTTCAAACTTATAATTTTAAGTTACGAGTGTTCAAAAGTACATTTTGGTTGATTTACACAATTGAAGTACAAATATCAATAGTTTTATATCTAAACATTGCGAGTTTCAAATCAAGTACATTTTCTTCAAAATATGTATCAGAATTTCATGATTTTACGGCAAAAAAATGAAGAAAAAAAGGGGAAAAATGAATTTTCCGTTTCAGATGACACAATGGACACGCTAAAAGGGTTTTTTTAGCCTGATGACATGCATGTTAAACTTTTCAATAGAATCATTAGTGCAGCAAGATCATTAAATATGAGAATAAAAGGTTAACATATAATTTTGTTCATTTGTTTGTCTTTTAGTAATATTTTAACATTTCCATGAAAGATATTCTTCCGTATTGATAAGAATAGATTTCTTTTCAACAAAATGTTTAATAGTTTTGTCATGTAATATATTTCCCCTTTTGACTGAGTCGAACAAATGAGGTTAAGTCGCCAATGATGCACGTCACTTCGTCGATCGTAACTGAGGTCGGTCGTCTTGATCAGTGTTGACGCCCGTAAGCCATGTATGTACAGTTACTCGATGTTGTGATCTTCCATACGCCGTAGTACTACTACCCGTTCACACCAGGCCCTTACGCAGGGGGGGAGTATAAAGTCCCAAAATGTCAGAATCAGGTTTAGTTGCGCTTTTTTGAACAAGAGAGGTCCAAATTTGGTCCACTTTACACAAAATCGCCCCCCCCCCGGAAAATAAGTCCACTTTTTCAAAATCAGCACAGAAACGCTTAAATATGCAAATTTTGCACATTGTATAGACCATTAAAAGTTTGCAAATTGGGATCCCAAAAAGTTGGCATGTGCAAGGGGGCGGGCAAAGATTTTTTGGCGGGCCGAGATGGGGGGGCAAGCGATTTTGGTGGGCCGAGGGGGGGCAAGCGATTTTGGCGAGCCGTTTGAAATTTTAGCCCCGGGGCTCATAATTATTGCACAGCCCCTAAGGAGAGAGATGTAGGCCTATATCCGGAACGTGATGAGGATGATATACCGTAGAAACCCGTCTATAAGGAATAGAAGCGACTGTGATGATAGCATATTTCACGCTAGCGCCCTCCACAATATTATATCATTATGGAATTTGAGCAAATCATTTACTGACACAAGCAGGTATACAATGTATTATTTTATCTTTATTTCGCATCTCACGAGCATAGCTCACTTGGCAAGGCATAAGACTTTGGTTCTTTAGATCGGAAGATGGTGAGTTCGAGCCTCATCACGGTCACACAAACTTTTATAAACAAAATATTGTTCAAACTTTTCATTTATATTTTCTTGCATTTTCTAAAGACTCCTTTCGTGATCATTTTTTTTCATATTTAGTTTAATTTATTCTATTGTTTTTCTTTTATTGTTTCTTTTATTTGTCTTTTTTTCTTGTTTAATTGTATTTTTTCTTTATTTTTCTTTGATTCATATAATATTGGCAGGATAAGGAGAGGAGGGAACTAAAGACCCATTCAGTGATTTGCTCATCCGGACGATCGTAAAAATCATCAAAAGTCACCTTTGTCATTGTCATAGATGTG
Organism: Amphiura filiformis; assembly: GCF_039555335.1. Lineage (NCBI taxonomy): Eukaryota > Metazoa > Echinodermata > Ophiuroidea > Amphilepidida > Amphiuridae > Amphiura > Amphiura filiformis. Next base: position 10,920,634 of record NC_092646.1, on the reverse strand, counting down.
GTAGCATAGCCTGCTAGTGGTTCAGCAGAAAACCGTGTGACACATAATATACATTTGGCTACATTTTATTATACGATAAATACGAATTTATTAAACATGGTAACAAATATTCTCTAGCAGATCGGTTATACGATGGAACTGGTAGGCATAGGCCTATTATAAATTCGGGATATTAAATATCTTCCTGACGAGACAGATCTGCGCATGTGGTCAAAGACGATTCCTTACTAGCCACAGACCGTCCGCTGGAATTAGTTGAATCGCTATGGCTGTTGGTCGGACCTCTCATCTCTCCACATCGATTGTGACCTATCCCCGACATTGCCCTTATGAACTCACATCCTCCTGTTTTATTCAATACGCTGGCGAAGTTACGTAATAATCGGATTAACTACCATAGCAATAGGTGAAAACAATTTTTGAATATACCGCGTTATACACTGATACGTTCAGACGGTACCTCTTCATTGAACCATATCATGCTGCACCTGTAAGATCTTTGAAAAGACCAGTATTGTATTCAATCTATGATTGCAGACATACACAGTACAGGTGATGAGTGTAACCTGCTTGTAGCGCAGCGCGATATGTTCAAAATTGTTTTCACCTATTGCTATGGTAATTAATCCGATTAATTACGCAACTTCACCAGCGTATAATGGCCGAATAAATTCTGACCATCACTTGGCTTGTTGGATTCGTCTATACTACAATTCGCTGTCGAAGTGACGTAATAACTACCATCAAGCAGATTGCACTAATCACCCGCGTATGTCACCAAACATAGATTGAATACCACTCTTTTCATAAATACTAATCTTACATGGCGAGTGATTAGCATTTCTTTGACAACTATGGTTTAATGCATAGGTGCCACGTGAACGATGAAGTGCAGGGCTATATATTCGAAATTGTATTCATCAATTGCTATGGTAGTTAATCCGATTAATTACGTCACATCGACAGCGAATAGCATATAGTATGGGTTCAAGTGGAACAAAAAATAGTGTATGTCCATTGCTAGCTATGGTAATTAATCATGTTAGTGTTTACATCACTACTTCGGTGAAGACAAGAGAAGTGTGCCTTCTCTACCAACGCCTGTGATATAACAGGTGCAAGCGAAACAAAATTGAATGACCAGAATAGTTTCCTTTGTCAGATGAATTGATTGAAGTTTTTGAAGACACTCTATTCTTGATGGGACAATAGATTCAAATATGGAATAATTATTATTCCTCATCTATTTTTTTTATTGAAAAAACTGCAATTGTGGCAACAGAACAATATTTATTTTGATTTCATTTCAAGTAGAAACAAAATCGTGCTTAAGCCAAAAACGCACCCTACCTCAAGAATTGGGATGGCACAAAGGTGCAACATAGGTTTTTATTGCAAAAACGAGGACAGACAAGTAGTTACAACACATCTGTCTAACCGTGGGTTTCGCTATTATTTAGAATAAATGCTTTTACTAGTTTCTATAAAACCACAAAATTACTAAAAAAAATATAAAAAACTAAAAAAAAAAAAAAGCACCTAAAATTAAAAGTAGAAAGGTAGATTTGAAGAAAGATAAAAAGAACATGTCAAAAAGTTAAAATTAAACGAGAATGAAAAAACGGAACCGGTGCCCGGACCATGCTCTCTTCAGCATGTCTTCAGTTCCAAAGTCTGACGCTCTATCAATTGAGCTATACGATCCTGATATACGAAACAGTCGTTATTATGTCAATACAATTGATTGGTGTTACAACATACTTAGATGGAATGCATAGCCACCCAGTCAGTGCCAGTATATATTTGCTCAAACTCCAAATACAACAAGCAACCAATTTTATTGAGGGCGTTTCTTAGGTATATCCTTGTAGACGGGGTTTTACGGTATTAGAGATACAATTTCTGAACAGGACCCATGCATAAGAAAGAACAATTAGCAGCTACTCGTTGAAACAAAAATACAGGCCAGGGTGATTCAAAATGAAATAGTGTTTGTGGTGCATTTGTTATGTTTGTGGAGCATTTGTATCTGCTGTAAATGAAAATATCATTTAAAAGAGCAGATCCTTAACGTCTAAATTAAAAAACAAGTTGTTGTATTTGCTTACTGCAAACCCCGGGCTGCAAACCCGACACTGATTTCAATAAAACCACCCATTTTTGTAAGCCTACTCCTCTTTTCAATGATTTCTTTTCATTTACAGCAGATTCCTCCAAGATTTCGTACCAAAGCTCCACAAACACGAATCAAAACTTTAAGTTCAGTGTGTTGAATTGGTAAGCCCTACCGGTATTATGTGATGTGACGCTAAAAATAATAATGATATCTTATAATTATCATGCCTGGATCATGCAGACATCATCAGGGGGGGCCGGCCAAGATTGGCTGAATTTTGACGTTGTCATTGGTTTTACACGTAAACACAAAAATGTCTCAAATTATTCCAAAACTGTACGTATGTTATTAAGCACTATTTTATCAGTCTAAATCCGTTGAGGTTCGCCAGTGAACCTCATTGTAAGTACTGTTTTTTGAATGTTTTGTATGAATAACGCACGGTATGTTTATGATATATACCTAAAATTTCCCCCATTGTGTATCACGGTTCGCGTGGTCTAATGGTAATGAGTCTCGCCTGCGGTGCATAGGGTCCCGAGATCGAGTCCCGCTCACTCCCGGCTATAATTTTTTTTTTTCTTCACATTTATTTTGAATCCAAAAATATTTATTTTTATGTGAAAATTTATACATTCACTGAGAAATATATTTTGTGCATTTTTTTTCTGTAACGGGGCCAATAGAGCTAAAAACACAACTCAGCACGGGGCGTCCAATGTCCAGGCAGTGTTGCCGTCATATTGTCTGTTTTGTTTACGATATTGGCTGTTGCCACAGTGAATAATGTAGTCCACCATCGTCTGGACATCATCATGCGTGATTTCAATCGTGTACGACGCTGGAGTGACGGGGAAGCTGTGGTTGGCATTTCAGGCAATGTGCCAGAACACTGCTTCGATGGTTAAGTGGAATAACTGTCTCTCTGCACAATTTGAGGTAAAACAGGGAGTTAGACAAGGAGGAATTACTTCTGCACCTAGTTACAAGATCTACACAAACAGCCTACTTGACCAAATGCAGAATCAGAAGATTGGTTATGCGATTGGAACATCCTATATTCCAGCACCTACTTGTGCAGACGATATTGCCATTGTTGCTTCAAATCCAACTGAGGGTCAAATCCTGCTTGATCAAGTGCAACATTACAGTAGAGATCACAGATACATGATCAACCCAACTAAGAGTGCAACCATCAAATACCACACAAATGATGAGATCAAATATGTCATCGGTGATCAACCTATTCCAACTCCACCGGAAGCAACCCATCTTGGCATTGTAAGAAACAAGAAAAACGAGCCTAATATCGATGAGATGATAAAGATGGGTAGGAGAGTAACATATTCTCTCATGGGTGCTGGACTGCATGGTAAAGATGGTTTGGCTCCTCACCTTGCATATCATCTAATCTGTACCTATGCTATACCTAGAATGATGTATGGGGCCGAGATTATGAAGTTCAATGTCAAGAACCTTGCCCGTATTGAGTGCTTTCATAGAAAACAACTGCGACAGATTCAGTTTCTGCCTGAAAAACCGCCGCCTGCTAATACAGCTGTTTATGCACTGCTCGGTGCAAAACCTATTGAAGCACACATCGACTCTGCTATCCTAACTTTGTTTGGGAGTATTGTCAGACAATCCAATAGCATTGAGCACCAAATAGCGAAGAGACAGCTGGCCATCAAAAACAGCAACAGCAAGAGCTGGTTCATGATAGTGAAAAGTGTCCTTGCCAAGTACAACATGGCGACACCATACTACCTAATGGAGAATCCTCCCTCCAACGCTGTCTGGAAAGCTGAAATAGCAAAAGCAGTCTCCTCTTATTGGCAAAACCAATGGAAGATTGATCATGACTCCAAATCCAGCTTGAGGTTCCTGAATATAGATGCATGCAGACTAGGTTCACCTCATCATATCTGGAGTTCATTACCTTCAGATGTCCGTGAAGTAGAGAAGGCAGCTGTAAAGGCAAGATTATTGACTGGCACCTACATACTACAAGCCAATAGGGCTAAATTCAATCAACACAACTGTGACGCAACCTGTTTGCTGTGTGAAATAGCTGAAGAGGATATGATGCATTTTCTTATCAAATGTCCTGCACTCACTGAGCAACGCTGTTACCATGAATCTATCCTGAAGAGGACACTTCTTGAGCATTGTAAGATACAAGAAGTCGATGACCTATTCTCAAAAGAGGATGTTTTACTACAATTTATTCTGGACTCCTCCCATGAATGTATTCAGAGTGTCATCACCCTACCAGTAGATTGGCCCAGTTTTACAGAATCGATCACTCGTCAGTGGTGTTATGGTCTACACAGTAGAAGATCGTCCCTTCTAAAACAGCTTTCTTATGCCGATATTTAATATGCTTGCTCAACTTATACACATGCCTCTGTGGATTAATGCATTGTGTATGTACTTCCTTGATGGTCTAGTTGATGTCTGCATGGCCGTTTCTTCACATTTTTGTCACCTGTCTAAACTCTGTATACATGCATTTTATGAACTCACACCTGTGATTACTTAGCAATCTTATACATATTGCCTCTTGTATCTGATTGCTTTACATTATGTATTTTGTGTAGAATTTAGCTAATTGTATTATATGTATTTTGCACTAAAGTACCAGTATTTATTTGTATTTTTTATTTTACATTTTAATATTTAATGGGTGCACCCTGCCATGTCCTTCACTACATAAGCATGTTCTATTTATATGATAATGAACTAATACTTGTTACGCATCTTGGTGACTGCGAACTATTTTCTGCGTGCTATATAAATGATTATTTTTGGTATGGACCCTTCAACAGAGCATCTGTCATCGAAGGGGTGCGCCTGAAACAAGAGGCGGGAAGTCCAACCTACTACTACTACTACTACTACATGCCATGATATTGATGACGCCCTCTGTTACTCCATTATCTGAACTGATGACTTGAATTTTATCGCCCTGTTTTATCGATTGGGTGCTGCTTCCGTGTTGGAGTAAGTGTTTTGTTTTGCAGTATAATTTCCCCTAAAACAGTCTTCTTTTCTTCTTCAAATTTTAGTTACTTTTGCATGCTCCAACACCATAACACTTTACAAATACTGTCTAAACAATGCAAAAATTTCCCAAAATTTAAGTGATATTTACTGAACACAGTATATAAAAAATGTTTTGAATAATTTTACAAAACAGTCTAGAAACAACGGATCCACCTGCAATGTTCGGCAAATCCACAAGGATGAACATCCACAATTCTGCAGCCCAATTGGGTGACTTTTGAAGATTTTTTCCTGACATGTGACCGTTTCCTCACTTTTTTGTCACTTTTAAGAACAAAATTAGGTAACTTTTTAACTAAATAGCTCCTGCAACTTTCTAACAGTATTTTTTTCCCCATATAAACAAATTGTAATGAGAAAATTGGGCGACTTTTTGATAATTTGACCCCTGGCGATTCGGGATAAAAATTTATTTGTTGGCAACACTGCAATCCACCTGTCGTCGTGCCGGTGTGTGAAAATTGATGCAGAGGCACTGCTCAGATTTATTAATTGGAATCAGATGATTATTTTTCTGTATTATTAGATATCATAATACCAGGATTTAGACTAGTACGTACGTGCCGTACATTGATTGGAGGTGTGGTGTCAGGAGGAGTGAGCGTTCATATTTTGTGGTAAGAATTGGCATGATTGTCATGATCATTGTTGACAGATTGGATTATAAACCTAGGACTAGAGCCTAGAGGCTATCATGTATAAAAGCTTAGACTTTAGTTGAATAGTCCGGGTGAATAGTACATGATCATGTACCGGTACTACTGTAGCAGTAGTATATCATGGAAATAGAAATAAGCATTTGTAAAACGCTAATCCAAGGCATTGCATGATTGACTGGTCTTGCTTCGAAACAGTACATTCCTGTATACATGTATGTGACATGTATGTACGTACGTAGACTTCCTTAATGACCTTATTGCCATCAGTCACTTTCGTACAAGGTCAACGCAGCAGCATGCAGCTAGGTATTAAAAACTGGGACAACTTTCATCCTTCTGCTGGTTGACAATTTTTTGGTTGGCAATTATAAGAAAGCATAAATAAATACTGTTTCCTTAAATAGTCGACTGAAAATGAATCATGGTTCTTCCCTGCATTTTGACGACTCAATTTTGAGAATGTCAAATACTAATTACTATGAGCAACATTGGATTTATAGCTTTGAAACAGTACGTATTCAGTAAACAACTAACAAAATCATAAATAATAAATCAAATCAAAGACGTTAACATGGATACTGGAAATCAAAAGCTAATCAGCAAATTCGGGTATACCTTGGCCCAAAACAAACCCTCAGATTCCACACAATGACTTCAAAATAGATGTGCGCAGTTGTCATTGTCTAATCAAAACACGTTTTCAGAAAAATTTAGTAAAATCATGGGAAAAAACCTGTTGAACTCTGCACCTTGAAAATGATTTGTTTAGCAATAGATAAAATGACACCATAGAGGTATTTAATTGTACCGGTATCTAAAAGTTGTAGAAGCATTACAAATGAAGTAAAACAGTCAATTCATGAAAGAAATTAACTTAAATTTATCAAAAATGGTAAAAACTGAAAAATTTGATTTAAATCAGTGATTTAAAAAAAAAATCATTTGATTTAAATCGTGATTTAAATCATGATTTTAATCAATTGATTTAAATCGCGCCAACCCTGGCACATGCCCGACATATAAACTGATGCAAAGTTATTAACCGAATTCATAACCGCCATTTTTAACTCATCACTCAACCAAATCCAAGATTTTATTCTCCGAAATTTGTTGAAATAAACAATTTTTTTCAAAACCTATATTTCGGACAGGCTAAAACGGACTTACCAATTACAGCACTGCGCCATCACGCCATGTGCAAATAGTAGTTCCGTGCGCGTGAAGTGTTCCAGCGCAACAGAGGCGCACACGCGGAAGTCATGTACCGCGTAAGCATACGCAGAGGTCATTGATGGATATAACCTTCGCGCCGGTGTGTGTATATCATCTAAAGAGAAATTTGATTGGGACGCACAAATGGCGTAATATGCAGAGGTTATGAATTAATGTTATGATTCAGTTCCCGGGTATAGAGTGTGTTTGTTTTCACCTACAAATGTGGACTTTGAGTCCACACTTTTGTACCGGTAGTGAAAAACCACAAACTGCGAAATGTGGATAAGCACACATTGCGACATGTGGATGTCCACGGTCGTAAGACAGCATAACTTTGCATTTTTTATATGGGGTAGGGTCCGCTATCAAAGGTGTAATACCAGGTCCACAGTTAGCGGTGAAATGTCACAGAAGTCTACGTTTGGATTATGATATATGTCTGTGTGTGTTGGTCCACCACGGTTTCGGTTGGTGAAAACGTGTAGGTGTGTACATGTGTGGAGACGTCAGCTTACATGTAGATGATTAAGTAGCAATTTGGCATCTGTACATCACCTGTGCAGTACATGATTCTGCCTGTGTTTGTGATCGCTCCTGTTTACATAGCTGATACATGTGTGCATCATCGGTAAAATTTCGGATCGGGGAAAAAAGAATTTCATAGACCCTAAACTACTTATTATTCAGAGTTTCCCCCACTGTAGATAGTTTCAAGAGTAACCTTAAAACTCACTTGTTCTGATTGTTGCTGTTTTTAAGCCTTTTTTCAGGTATTATATGTTTTTGTATATTTTTTGTATCTTTGTAAAGTGCTTTGATCAGGTTGGAAAAGCGCTATATTAAGTGCTGTTATTATTATTATTATTATTATTATTATTAAAAATGAACCCCCCAAAATATATAGATTTTGCCAGGGACACATTGAATTAGTATGCATTGCACTGCAGAGTAGCAAAAGTAATTAAAATGTACAACTTGACCCAGCTTTGACAAAAATACTTTCAAACAACTTTTTTAGTACTCTCTGCTTTTCAACCTTGTTGTAGTTTTTCAATTTTGTAAAAAAAAAAAAAAAAAGTTCAAATATTGGATCGAATTGGATATCGCCTGACAGGGTGGTTTGATTTAAAATCGCGATTTAAATCACTTGATTTTTTTTATAAATGAACTGATTTAAATCAACTTTTTCATTGTAAGTTAATTTCTTTCTTTCTTTTAAAGGGGTACTACACCCCTGGCCAATTTTGTGCCTATTTTTGCATTTTTCTCAAAAAATTATAGCGCATTGGTGACAAGTAAGATATGTATTATAGGGCAAGGACTACAACTACTGCACTGAAAATTCAGCAACTCAAGGCAAGTAGTTATTGATTTATTGATCAAATATTGGTTTTCCTCATTTTCGACTGTAACTCCACAAGTGCTGTCTGTGTTGAAATAAAATTTCCAGTGCAGTAGTTGTAGTCCTTGCCCCTATCAACATCGGATCGCTGGACAAAAGTCAGATCAGTTCAGCGCTAATGCAAACGAATATATCTGGTTCCAATATAGATAGTCTTTTTATTCATGAGATGCTTGAAATATTTATTCTCAGTAACAACATTGAATTTGTATTTGGGCAGTTTGAACTTTCAAGTGTAATCTGTAAAATGGTAATTTTTGTGTGAATAATCTTTTGTGTGTGTGTAATAGATTTATATGTAACTTTACTGTATTTACATTTGTGAGATTGTGATTTTTCTTTTTAGCATGTATATACATCTATCCATAAAAGAATGGATGCAGTACATAAAAGAATTGATGCAGTACAGCTTTGTTGAGCGCAATAGCCAGAGAGGTGTCTTTAGGGTGTCCAAAATGGTCAAAAATATACCTTATTCTACAAAATCAGGGTGTCCACTTCCTATTCGCTCCATTATAAAAATCAGAATTTTAGGGTGTCCAAATTGAAAACAGGGCGTCCAAATGACACCTGGACACCCCTCTGGCTAATGCCTTGGTTGAGCGTGAAAATTAATATTCCGCTAAAATTTGCACTATTGCGGTATCAGATAATGAACAGCTGCATCCATGAATATTACTGGTACATCATTTCTACAACATGCACATAATTGGGAAAGTACAAAGGCTGTATTAAGCTTCATGTGATAAAAATCAAGAGATAGATTGTAGCAATTTGCTTAATTTGTATTTTCTGGAATTGTGTAATTTGCATCATTGTTAAAATGTTTCACAAATTACCGAGATCTAAATTCATAATGGTACACTGTCCACATAGGGGCTGTACAATAATTATGTTTACCCCGGGTATTGAATTCTCAAAATGGTCTGCCAAAATTGCTCCTCCGCCCCTTAGACATACCAAAAAATCTTCTCCCCTTTTTGACATGCCAAAAAATCTTTACCTCCTGGGCTTTACCTCCCCTTTTATATATATGCCAAATTCTGGAGAACAGTAAGCATATTTGAATATTTTATAACATATTTCGACATCCTTTTTAGGGTATAATCCCGGACCCGTGTAATATCAAATATCTGTGCCTAATATTGTTTACCCCCTTTCTGGCTTGCCAGAAATTCTTTGTCCCCCCCCCCCATTTTGGCCTGCCAAAAATTTGTTGACCTGCCAAAAAATCTTTGCCCCCACCCTATAATTCACCACCCGTGGTACACATAATTATTGCACCACCCATAATGAGTACGGTACTCATAAATACCAGGAAGTATATCGTCAGCCTACTACGATAATTGTGTACCGTACATCATATTTTGTTTATTTTGAGAACAAAGTACAAAATATGGTTCAAGTATGCATTTAAACATTTGAATTTATTTCACAGGATTATATTAAGCAGGGGCCAGGCTTTTCTTACCCCATTTTTTATGGGCAGATGAACTTTTCAAGTAGGGTTGTTCCCTCCCCCCCCCCCTTTGGGTCGGTCAGGATTGTTTTTTTCTGGAAGCTAATATGCTCAGAGCTTATTATTTCCAGAAATATCCTCATATACGTACATGTACCACCTTAATGATAACAACCTTTGGTGAATAACATTTCACGGGAATTTTATTTTTGTGCCTTATGCACAAAAATGCCACATACTGAAATGAAAAATCCATTCAATTTTGTCTCTAGATTTCAAGTTTGGAAAAAATTATTTCAAAATATAAGATGCAGGCAGGCAGGCCTACCGTACATTTTAGTATCTGTCCAGCAACTGCATGAAATATTTACCTTGTTGAAATATCAACTTTGGGGAAAAATAAAAAAGAGTGCAAAGGTCAAAATCGGCATATATATTTGGACTTTAATCTTTTTGTGCATTTTAAGGCACACCTCCATGTGTCATTGTGCTATTCCAGTTGAAATCCATAACCCCTATGGAAAACATGACCTTAATCATGCAACCATATAGGGAACTCGTGTAAATTTCAAATGGGATTATTTTCTTAATTTTTTATTTTATTCTTCTTGCAATCAACCAAATTGGAACAAAATTGAGGTCTGCTGAGTGGGAGATTCAGGTCATGTCTACCATAGGGGGTGTATGGATTTCAACTGGAATAGCTCATTCTCAGAACCACACATGTGCATGCTTGTATACTTTGATCCGTGCTAGGCAAAATTAGGGGAAATTATTTGAGCTTTTTATGTATTTTATAAGCCTTAATTTTAATAATAGCTATTTCATTTGGGCATACATAAAATTTGCACGTCATGCATGCAAGCCACCTGTTGGTATTGCATTTTGATGGTATTAAGGGGATGTACAATAATTATGTTTACGGGGGAGGGGTGAATTCTGAAAATAGTCTGCTAAAAATTATTTGGCATTCCCTTTTGATGTTCCAGAAAAACCTGTGCCCCTTCCTCCTTCAACCTGCCTTTTTAGAAATCTTTAAAGTGGAGCAGGAACAGAGTTTTGGTATGCGTTTTTCTACACCTTTATGTTAGGGTATGTCAAACAGTTGATCCCAAAGTCTGGGCCAAATATTGCGTGAGGCCCACCCCCTTTTGATGTGCCAAAAAATCTTTGGCCGCTTGGCCCTCTTTGGCAAAATGTTCCGGCCCCCTCCAAATATTTTTCTTGCCTCCCCCCCAATTTTTGAGGCAAAACCCCCAAAATCACATAAATGTACACTTTTTGCGGCAAGTTTGCGTAAAATTTGTCAATTTTGCCCTCCCCTGAAATTCACTTTGCCCCCCATGCCCCCCCTGAACAAAAATTCCTGGTGCCGCCACTGGTCTTGCCTAGAAATCTTTAGCTCCCCTCTTTTGTCTTACCCAAAACATTCTCACCCCCCAACACATAATTAATGCACTGCCCCTAACCATCAAGTCCATGCCTTTCACAGTCACGTAATTGCCTATTAGGGCCGATCAAAGTATAGCATTATAATACATTGTAGTGATAACGGTAGATAATATTGATCACTGTTATGTCTACCGGTTTTGCCAACTTCCGTATGCAAACGTTGACAATGATTGATAACCCACATGTTTTGGCGCTCTGTAATAATTATACCAGTTGCATTGGTACCTGTATGTATGTGGTGTACTTTTATATGAGGAATTTCCCAGATACCAGTGGTAAGGTGTAGAACACACAAACACATGGTTGTATAATAGTTATTAGCATACATTGTACATGTATCATGGTTATCAGTTTTAGCGCTCGGTAAAAATTATACCAGTTGCATTGGTAGCTATAGCGTAATGTGGTGTACTCTTTTATGAGGAAATTCCCAGATACCAGTGGGAAGGTGTAAAACACACAAACAAATGATTTTATTAGTTATTAGCATATCAGTGTAGGAGAGCTACATGGAGACTGTAAAGTGTATAGTATTTATATTGTACTTTACACTAGTTACATGTACACCAGGCACAAAAAGAAACTCGTCAGTTATGTTCATCCTTGCTGTTCAATAACTTGATCATTTTGGATTATGCTGAAATATACATTTTGTTATTTGGACTTTTCTTTCTCATTTGACACCCTGTTCGTGAAAAACGAACAAGAATTGACCAAGATATGCGCCTCCAAAGCCTCAAACCCCAAAATCAAAAGTTGCATTTTCAACGATTTTCAATGGGAACGCATCGCTGTATTGCACACAACACAAGCACCACAGGCCAATCAATAAAGCACACAGTGTAACAGGCACAATTGAATCGTTAAAATTGCAACTTTTCATTTTGGGGTTTGAGAGTTTGGAGGCGCATATCTTGGTCAATTCTTGCTCAATGTTCACAAACAGGGTGTCAAATGAGAAAGAAAAGTCCAATTAACAAAATGTATATTTCAGAATAATCTAATAATTATTAAGTTATTTAACAGCAAGGGTGAATATAACTGACGAGTTCTTTTTGTGCCTAGTGTAGATCTACGTATGTGTGTACATTGCAATGGGAGTATGACTGAAATTGAAAAGAAATGTATAATGTTTCTCTTACAATGTGCCATATTTAAATTATTAGAAAACACAGATGGTGGTGTGAAACATTCCGGGTGGGGGGGGTCACTCCCATTGTGGCCTGTACACCATCCGTGATAATCAACTTTTGAAAAGCACCCTAAACAAGGATTTTACCCTTGGCTAAAACGATACCCTTTTCACACCCTAAACAGGGATTTTATTCCTTTTCTTTTATTTCCCAGATACCAGTGGTAAGGTGTAGAACACACAAACACATGGTTGTATAATAGTTATTAGCATACATTGTACATGTATCATGGTTATCAGTTTTAGCGCTCGGTAAAAATTATACCAGTTGCATTGGTAGCTATAGCGTAATGTGGTGTACTCTTTTATGAGGAAATTCCCAGATACCAGTGGGAAGGTGTAAAACACACAAACAAATGATTTTATTAGTTATTAGCATATCAGTGTAGGAGAGCTACATGGAGACTGTAAAGTGTATAGTATTTATATTGTACTTTACACTAGTTACATGTACACCAGGCACAAAAAGAAACTCGTCAGTTATGTTCATCCTTGCTGTTCAATAACTTGATCATTTTGGATTATGCTGAAATATACATTTTGTTATTTGGACTTTTCTTTCTCATTTGACACCCTGTTCGTGAAAAACGAACAAGAATTGACCAAGATATGCGCCTCCAAAGCCTCAAACCCCAAAATCAAAAGTTGCATTTTCAACGATTTTCAATGGGAACGCATCGCTGTATTGCACACAACACAAGCACCACAGGCCAATCAATAAAGCACACAGTGTAACAGGCACAATTGAATCGTTAAAATTGCAACTTTTCATTTTGGGGTTTGAGAGTTTGAGGCGATATCTTGGTCAATTCTTGCTCAATGTTCACAAACAGGGTATCAAATGAGAAAGAAAAGTGCAATTAACAAAATGTATATTTCAGAATAATTCCAAATGATCAAGTTATTGAACAGCAAGGGTGAATATAACTGACGAGTTTCTTTTTGTGCCTAGTGTAGATCTACGTATGTGTGTACATTGCAATGGGAGTATGACTGAAATTGAAAAGAAATGTATAATGTTTCTCTTACAATGTGCCATATTTAAATTATTAGAAAACACAGATGGTGGTGTGAAACATTCCGGGGTGGGGGGGGGGGGTCACTCCCATTGTGGCCTGTACACCATCCGTGATAATCAACTTTTGAAAAGCACCCTAAACAAGGATTTTACCCTTGGCTAAAACGATACCCTTTTCACACCCTAAACAGGGATTTTATTCCTTGTATCAAATTTCATACCCTAAATTTCATTTCCGCGTATTACCAATTGCAATTATGCTACCCTTTTTCCAATTTTTCATGTTTTTGACACCCTAAACACAGTACGCGCATATCGTGCCTACCCACGAAAAAATACCCTTTTACGCTTTATCATTATCGCGGATGGTGTACAGGCCACAATGGGAATTACCCCCCCACCCCACCCCACCACCCCTAAAAAGAGCAAAAACATTATTTTAGGGAGGGGTTGATACCCCTTAGGCTATTCCCCAGACAACTTTTGATCCATGAATGATGTGGAGGTTGTTTTCACTGCGAAAGTGCAGGCAAATTGCCTATTCCAGGTAAAATCCATACATCTCCCACACAGGGGTGTAGATTTTAAATGGAATCACCCATTCAGGTAACCCCATTTGAATTTTGCACTCCCTGAGTTAGAGATTAAGGCCATGTCTTCCATAGGGGGTTTTCAACTGCATAGCCCAATGTTCAGCCCTCGAATTAAGGATCTGAAGGGGCATGGCAACTTTTTTAGGGCAAGTTGATAATTGCCTTAGATTTTCACTGAAAAGGCAAGGCAGCACGGCAGTTTGTAATATTTCATGAGGGCATCATGGGAACTGTTTGAAAAATTTGATAAGGGCACCAAGGCAATTTCTCAAAAGCGAAGAAAACACACACAAACAGTCTGATAGAAGATTTTATACTGAAGGGACAGGGCTGGGGCACCGACGGCAACTTCATTAGAGGGCACGGCAAGTGACTGCCGTCGGTAAAGGACATATTTTGAGGGCATTACGGCAGTGGGGATGGGCACCCACGGCATTGTGCCATGGGTTAATTCGAGGGCTGCCAATGTTCCTCAATTGTCAAAATATGGGGTGGAGTGAGGTGGAGGAGCTGTTGGAGCTAAAAATTGTTACAAGCAGTGGCAGCACCAGGAATTTTTTCGGGGTGAGGGGAATGGGGGTACAAAATGAATTTCAGTGAATATCAACAAATTTTGTGTAAAATTGCCGCAAAGAGTTGAAATGTTTGTAATTTTAAGGGGGTACTACACCCCTGGCCAATTTTGTGCTTATTTTTGCATTTTTCTCAAAAATTATAGCGCATTGGTGACAAGTAATATATGTATATTATAGGGCAAGGACTAGAACTACTGCACTGGAAATTTTATTTCAGCACAGACAACAGATTTTTTTTCGGGGGGGGGCAAATGCCCATCTTGCCCTGTAGTACCACCACTGATTACATGTGAGCTGATTTTGTCTAAAGATACGAGTGGACTCCCCAAAAACAACACCCATCCACTACTGACGTATGTATGTAGATATTTAAAAGGCTATATATAAATTCTTGTTATACATTGCAGAGCACCAATACTGATCCTGTCACCATGTTTGACGAGAACCACAAGGTGTGGGTCCCCCACATCCAAGATGGCTTCCAGCTAGGTCGCATTGTTGACATTGGAGCCGAGACAGTTACAGTAGAGCTTCAAAATGACAAAGGAAAGGTAAATAATTGCTATGGGTATCATTGACTTAGATGATATGCCCTGCATCTCTGTTCATGCACATACATGTATTATAGACTCCGTACCCGGACAATCCTAATGTTTCTGATGTTGATTAAAATATCTTGCGCATCTCGGGGATCGGGGCAAGAAGTACAAAATGTATCTTAATCAACATCGGAAAGGTAAGATCGCTCCAGTTAGGAGTCTACAAAACATTTCTGTTTTGGACTAGACTCTGTACCCCGGACGATCTTACTGTCAAACAAATTTTAAGGGTGGCAAAAAAGTACAAAAAAGGCCTAAAATCTTAAATATCAGGGTGGCCACCATCCGACAGGGGTGGCAAAAAGAGGCAAGACTTTTCACAGGGGTGCAGCGGGCCCATTGCCCGGACGATCTTCTGTTTTCGATGTTGATTTCAGATTAAGATACTTCTTGCATCGATCCCGAGATGTATCTTAGTCAACATCGTCAAGGTAAGATAGCTCCAGTTAGGAGTCTACAAAACATTTACGTTTTGGACTATTTACTGCATTTAACTAATAATTTGCTCAAAGATTTTAATTCTGTGCTGTCAAATTTTCAAGTTTGCAAACAGAGAGAATAGGGTATGAATTAATTTGTGCATGTTTGTAATACATATATATTTTGTGTGTATTTTTTCAGAGTGTGACTGCACCTTATGATAGAGTGTTCCCAGCAGAAGAAGATGAACAGAAAACAGTGGATGACAATTGTAAGTAAATTGAGCAATATCAAACCTGTGTAACCAGTGGGGTACTCAGTATAAATGACCATATGATGTGCAGCATATGGGTAGCATTTTTTGTATATCAATGACCCCTTTTTCTAGGCCAATTTTGGTATATGGATGCAGCCTTTTTTTTTTCAAAATTTTCTAATTTTTTCGGAAAATAATCCAATTTTGCCGTACTGTAGCCAACATTTTTTAAATTTCCAAACAATTTGGAGGAAAATTTGTAAAAATTAAGACCATTTGTGTTAAATTTGGCTGAAAATTCTGAATTTCGGTATATCGTTGGGTCCAGATTTCTTTAAAAATTGGTATATTGATGGATCGCCTTTCAAATTCTCAGCGGCACACCCCTACCCAAACCAAATTTGAGTACTCCCCCTGGGCAGTGTAACTGTATCTCTCAAAACCACTGATCGAGATAGAGGGTAGGGGCAGGTTGAAAGGAGCACTTAGTGATCCACACCCTCATCCCCCCAACCATCAGAAACCTAGGACTGCATAATAAAATACGTACAGTAATCTTTTAAAACGATGGTCTAAAAGTATTGATCCATAAACAAAGATACTAGTCATGTTCAGGTGAGCATGGACTTCCTAAGGGTTTGAACATCCAAATGTTATGAAATGTAGTCCTAAGTCACCCTGGGCAGTGGTGTGGACACTGGACAGCACTTTTTCAGAGGGTGGGCAAAGGAGGGGGGGGGCAAGACAAATTTTAAAGAGGTCAAAAAAGTATAAAAAAGGCCTAAAAATCTTAAATATCAGGACGGCCATCAAGCCCACCATCCCACAGGATTAGAGACTCTTGTGCAGTATGATCATTTCCATGATATCTTCATTGCTTTCATTTTACTCGCTTCTCATCACGTAACCTTTGACCTTCATCAGGCGGTGTTGATGACAACTGTAAGTGTGCATTTAGAAGCTGCATGACATAACAGTGTTGTTATGTGTTTTGAATGTTATATGTTGAAAGTGATTTGCATAGCACATGCATTTGCCTAGGGCTGCTAAGAATATACGCAATTATGGAGGCCAAAAACGCACCCTGATTTTCCAAAAATCACAAAAATCTATGATTTCCGCCAAAATGCAAAATCTAAAAATCAAAACAAAAAATGTATACCAGTATTTTTTATATTTTTTATATTTTTTAATTTTTAATTTATTTTTTTTTCAAATTTTTTTAAATGATGGTAGCACTTGATGTTAGGTCCAAGGACTCTCCAAATCCGCGAAAAAAAAAATTATTTTCAAAAATGTCAAAAAAACGCATTTGGAGCCAAAATATGCAAATTGCGCTGCAAATTGCACCGTAAATAATGCAATTGCGTATTCTTAGCAGCCCTACATTTGCCTGTACACATTAAAATGAAATAAGTGAGAGACAGACAGACAGAATGACAAACAGAAAAAGCACACACCCTGTGCATGTAGATGTTGTCAATGTTTTAAAAAGATGTAAGAAGCAATTTGGACAGCACATTAAACTATTATGTCTTGATTTATTTGATTAATTTGCACTCGCCATGCACAGATAAATTTGTGATGTCTTTGTATCTAGATGTTTTTCCCCTGGTATTTTTTGCCATACAAAAGGATATTGTGTGCAGTGGGTGAGCAAGTACATTAGCAAGGTAATTAATTAGCTTGGTAGGTGAGTAACTGAGTGGGTCGGTGAGTCAGGTGAGTGAGTGAGTGAATCGGCGAGTCAGGTAAGTGAGTGAGTGAGTTGGTATGTGGGTGTGTGGGGGTGTGTGGGTGAGTGAGTGAGTGAGTCAGCGAGTCAGGTAAATGAGTGAGTGGGTGGATAGGTGGGTAGATAATAGGTTTCAAGTTACGATTAGGGCATAAGTTAGGATAGGGTGAAGTTCAGGGTTAGGATTAGGCTTTACAGCTAAGAAATTGAGTTTTTGAACTAATTACCCTTTGTTCTATCAACTAGCTGCAGTTTGTGGCCTCACTGGACTTAGCGAGCACGTAGCGCGAAGGCATTCAACCGAAGCGCTTTAGCGTAGGTTGCACCTCTCTGGATAGTATATAAAAGCAACAGAGCCCGAAAGTAGTGCTAGGTAATATTGTATTCTGCCATATATGGTAGACTATTTTTTGTATGCCTTGATTGATATTTAATCCCCAAGGTTGAGCATGCTGCATGTTGGCATACAGACTGCACAAATGAGTGAATTGATTTGTATAATCAGCTATTCTGGTTGAAATCCATACACCCCTATGGAAGACATAACCTTAATCTTCTACATAGGGAGGGAATGTGAATTTCAAATGGAGCCTCCCATTCAGGTACTCGACAGGTAGGTCCATTTGAAATTCATTAAGGTCATGTCTTCAATCTTCAGTGAATAACTCTCCTATAGCAACTTGTTAGGTAAAACTGGAAGCGGGTTACTGTGACCTAATATTCAGCAGTGCGACAAAGGAAGATTTGGTGCTGTACATCAGGAAGGTGCGAGTTATAGAGCTGACTGGTTTAGAGTGTCCTCAGACTGGCAAGTGGTGACATAGCACTGATTGAACTCAGCGCTTTGTGCTTAAAAGCATAGATGGAGGGCGCACACACAGCTGATTCGGGATGTTATTCTAAATGCGGATTGTCTGTGAAAAGAATGAGTAGTTGTAGACATCTGTGGTTGCTCTAGATTGGCAATAACACAAAGGATGGTTTTGATGGATGGAGGGGGTGGGTGTAAAGATTTCAACTAGAATAGCCCAATGTCTCCTACTGTGATATATAACCTCCTTAAGGACAGTAATTAGTGAAGTACTCATCACAAGATCTTCCGTAATTATATGGTGTTTTCTCATTAAACCACAATTCATGCATTATTTATAGCTTCCTGTATAGGCCTATTGTGTTGTGGGATATTGTTGCCGAATTAATTTTTCATGATTTTATCAATTCTGGACAGGTTATATATTTACATTAAGTACTATGTGTAATAAATATTTGTCGCTGGGTTAAAAATTTGTGGCTGCCTGTTTGCTCTAGAAAAGCGCAAAAATAAAACCCCCATAAAAATTTCTCACTATACAGTATACAGTAAAGCCCAATATTTTTGTGGCACAACATTTTTGCAATTTTATTTCTGTTTTAATTAATATACATTTTCTAAAAAGGCCTAAAAGGAAAAATGATTATTTGCGACCATGGACATTTTGAGAAGCCATTAGCCTTTTCGAAGTATGGCGCACACAATAGGAGGGCAGTATTCATTTTGGGTAAAACCCAGCAAATTCAAAAAGACATACATGTACCCATTTTGTGCGCATGAAAAAGATAATGATGTTCTCATGAACCCAAATTTTGTGATACACTTCTCCTTTTCGACCTGTTTCTGCCCAGATTCATTTTGGTCAATTTAGTGCAAATTAATACGGTTGGGTAAATTGTTTGTAAAAAGCCACATATTTAGGCCTATGTACATGTAGCTCAATTACATTAAGATCATTGTGCTTTACAACAAGTTCTTAAACCGTTTTGACCCAAGACACAACTTATAAGCCATTTAGCATCATTCAGGGATGTAGCTCTCTATATAGGCACAGTACCCTAATGGGCATAGAATAACCATCGTAACCAGGATCAGCTCCCTGAGTAACGTACAGTAAGTACTTCCTCCTTGTTCAGGGGAATTCCAAGCTAGCTTAATTTATCCACAAGAATAGAATTCTGACATTGCTTATACCTGAGTGTTATCTTTGTGTTTTGAAATCTTGAGATATTATTTTCATGATGTCATGTAGATACTATAGATAGTCAAATCTTCAGATTTTGGTTACTACGAAATGTATGCTGACATGGTTGTTGTCAATTAACTCCTCAAGGGTGATCTAATAATAATTAGAGTATAATGTTTATTATTAGGCTGCTTAATATGCATATTGCATAGTAGATATAGCAGTGGAGTCAATCCCACCTAATTGTTCAAGTGCTCTAAATATCGAGCAATTGCATTAATATAATTAGGGTTAGATTATGCTTAGTACTCGTCAGTCAATTGTAATGATAAAAATGAAAGTTCATGTGCAAAATGTCATAGTAGAGAACTGATGCATATACATAATCAGCTCGTAATCGGTGGGCCTTAGCATCGTGGATTGATATCTATATATTTTATTTCAAGAATTAATTGTCTTTCAAGTCCAATACATTTTAATGTGGGTCTACTTTTTGGCATAGCCTAACAATTCCTGTGTATACTTTGATCAGCTCGTAATGGGCGGACCTCATAACATCGTGGATTAATGTCTATATATTTTATTTCAAGAATTGTCTTGTGACGACATCTCACCAAAAGCATCACAAATTATTCATTCTTAACAAGCACAATAGAGACCAGATAGGTTACCTATGACACTTTTAATGTATGTCTACTTTTTGGCGTAGCCTAACAATTCTTGTGTAGCTAATTTCTCTACTTACCATGTAATTGTAGAAATTAGAAATTGTAGAAAATGTCTTATTTTGTCTTTAAATGTACGTAGTTTTTGGGCAACAGGATTTGTTACCACATCTATGACACTAACAAAGGTGACCAAATTTGAATTTGGAGGATTTTTACAATCCTCCCGATGAGCAAATCAGTGAATTTCATTGTGAGTGACAGCTTTCTGGTTCTCAACCCTCCATATGTAAATGTCATAGGTGTTACCATCACTTGAAGTCAAACATTATTTGCAGAACATAATATGTCTGCAAAGGAATAATCTGGCCTGTATAAATACACACAATGACACAAGTGCTGAAGGATACATTGGGCTATTCCAGAAATTGAAGTCACACCCCCTAAAGAAGACATGGGATTCCCAAAAATTATCACCATTTTTTGCTGCTGGAAATCTCCCCCAAAATGGCCATTATTCTCACAACCCTAAAGAAGACATGGGAATTCCCAAGAAAAAGATGCCTTTTGGGGCTTGGGAATTCCCAAAAATGTTAGCAAAAATTTGCCTGTCTTCTTTAGGGACACTAGGAAATCCCAATATTTTTAAGCATTTTTTTATCAAAATGGGAATTCCCAATTTTTGTGGATACAATTTTGTTCTGGGAATTCCCAAAAATGTATGGTACAAATTTACATGTCTTCTTTAGAGGGGGTGCCATTAATATCTGGAATGGCCCATTGTACATTGCCATGACTGGTGACTGCTCTAGTGTCTTCTATTTTTAGCCATTTCTAACCATTGCTGTCATTTGATGTCTCACACAAGAGTACCATTTTATCAGTCTGGGTGGAGAGAGGAATTGGGAGAGAAATTGCAGGCATATTGAAAAATAAAGTGAAGAGACATTTTATAATTTAGAATAAATGAAAAATATGAGGGAGGGGCAGAGAAAACATACTGGTATAAAAATGTTGAAACCTGTTGATTAATAAAGGGGTGTGACCTGATCAACGGCCTCATCACCCATTTCACTTCATCAAAACTTAGATATCGGTGGCAGAAAAAAGATCATATTTTCTCAATATCTCAGTTAAATTTCAAGCCTGATTTTGTTTAGATGGTATATAAACAAAAATATGGTAACCACAACCGCAAGTATGTCCCAAAGTATGTACTATCCTAATCCTATAGGGAATTGTTACACACATTTTTTGCTTCTCAT
The DNA here is from genome assembly GCF_039555335.1 of Amphiura filiformis. Taxonomy (NCBI): domain Eukaryota; kingdom Metazoa; phylum Echinodermata; class Ophiuroidea; order Amphilepidida; family Amphiuridae; genus Amphiura; species Amphiura filiformis. The sequence goes on along the minus strand of NC_092646.1, from coordinate 10,898,950 downwards.
TATCAAAATCGGTGAAGCAAATACAACTCAAAATTTTGGAAATTTAATGGTAGGCCTCAATTAGAAAGTAAGTAGGATATGTAAAAATCAGACCATGCCCCTTTAATCTGTTCAAGAAGCTGTATTTGTTTTGTATTAATGGACCGTTTAATGGATTCAATGGATTTTAGTCATTTTCAATCATAATGTATATATATTATCCTGTATTATAATGTCAAAACACTTGTCATTCTAGAAAAAAAAACAGATAAAAAAAACAGATAAAAAAAGAAACAATTGTCAGAACATGTCTTTCCTTAGTGTTCCAAGATTTCCATGGTAACAAGACTAGTTCCACTTTTAGCATGAAATGATCATAATAATCATCCATATATATATCCAATACAAGAGACAACTGTAAAAGCACTTCATCATTTTCAGATGTACATTTTGCACAAGAATAGTGCTGTCGGTGATCATGGGATTTGACAAGTGCCTGTAATTTTCAACAAAACCGCCTGTCCAAAACATTGGCTTAGGAAGATTTCCAACATTGGGGGTGTGGGGGGGGGGGGGGCTGACAAAACCAAAATGTGGTTACCCATCCTGTGGGTGTCAGGAAATTTTGTGGAAAAATAGGTCAAAAACACCCATTTTTCCAGTGTCTGGTCACATTTTATTTAAACTTCTTCTGGAATTATTGGGGGGCTGAGTCCCCACACCAAAATTATTGAGGGGGCTGAGCCCCCCACAAGCCCCCTCCTGGTTTCCTAAGCCTATGCAAAATTTGACGCTGAAAACAGAAACCAGACCTCTGCCTCTTCTGTGGGAGAGAGACAATTCCAGCTCAGAGGAGTTAATAGTTTTTAACCTGTTATGCCTCATTATATTCAAGGAATCTGTATTAGGACAGTGTTGTTCTTGATTTCACAAGAACTCATGCATGTAGACAGGATTTCATTACATGGTACATGTATAATCTGATCATTATTTTGTGAGATGCAACACGTTTTGTTGGAGGTTATCACCTACCGACAATTCCGCAGGCTCTCTTATGTTACCTGATAGGCTTCTCATCAGTAAAAAAATGCAGAGCGGTTTTTGCTGCCCAGTAACATTGTTATTTTGTAGACCTGTACAGTGATCCTAATAAGCTACATGTTTGCATGTGACAAAATCAAGAGAAATTAATGTAATGTCGAAAGTAGTAAATGTTAGTGTTTTACATCGGGTACCATCCCTTCAAAATTGCTACATTTTGATGCTAAATAACCTAATGAAGATTGAACTTGTGGTTACCATGTTATACATGTAGGCAGTTATCAAATGCTGTTAACAATAAGAAACAAAAGAATATTGATCAATCACGAAGACCTGGAAAAAATGCAATTTTTTACCCAAAAAAGCGCACATTGATTCTTCAAAATCTGAGAGAATGGATGATTTCTCTTCAAAAAACACAGAATGTAATTTAGGAAAAAATACACATTTTTGGAGAGTAAAAGCCGAGAGTAAAAGACGTACCACCAATTGCTAGGATCATTTGTTGTTGATAAAAAAATTTTCTAAATGTCTAAAAGCGCAGTTGCAAGGTTGCAACCCAAATGCACCAACTGCAGTGCAAAAGCGCAATTATGTTTTTTGCCAAGCCTTACCAATAACTCATCAAATTCAATATTAGTGACTAGCGACATTGGACTGATATTCCCCTTGATCGCGCCACTCATACATGTTAATATTAGTCATAAATGTAGAGCTCATCAGTGGTAAAGTGATACAGTCAGCGACCAATTAGTCGGAAAATTTTATTGCCATGAGAATCTTAATTGCTCTGTTACTGTGATTTTGATATTGTAAGCTTGACTGAATTTGTCAGTATATGGGAGTGACTTTAATCTTATTAAGCATGATTAAAATTGAAAATTTCAAGTGTGTAAATTTTAATCATGATAAAAGTAATTAAAAATTTAAAATGATATCAAATAATTTCAAATATTTTAGATACAGTGACTCAAAAAAACCACTGTATTTTTTAAGCAAACTTTCAAAATAGAATTGGTTGGTTGAGATTTTTATAATAATTATTTTTTTCTGACAGAGATTTACAGAAAGCTTTAATCTGACAAATTTGTGCAAACATTTTTTGACAATTTTCTGAAAGGGAGGGAGAGGGGCATACAACTATTTCATGTCTCATTTACAATTTATGATTTAGGGGACGAACAAAATTATGGTCCCAATCCATAATTTTGCATTATGGGAGAATGTTTTATTTTTCTTGATTTTGGTAAAATTGTGTCAAATCAGCTTTTTTGGCCAAAATTTATTGATTTTGACTGAAATTATTTAAAAAAAATTCAGAACAAATATCAAATTTTTGTCAGATTTGTCAAGCTTTCGGTGACATTTTAGGGCCATTTTAGCTTCCAAAAAGAAAAATCATGACCAACCGACCAACCATAAAACAGGATTTTTTTCCATCACCTAAAGAATTTCTTGGGAAATCATGTACAAATGTAGTGTTGTTTTATGAAATATTTTTCTGAAGTCATGATTTTCACATTATACATTTGCATTTAACCAGCAACATTTTGTACATCATGACATTTCATTAATTTTTAATATATTTCTGCTATTATAACTCTACTGATATTGAATCCATGATTTAATTTTCAAAAATATATTTAGAAAGATGGATTGGGAAGCAAATGAAGAGAGTAATTTGATTAGTGATGATTCCGGATAATAATATACCTGACTAAAAATCATTGTCATTATGGTGATTGGTGCACAGAGAAGATATACCACCCTTCCCATAATGCATTTCTCCCATTTTGATTTTCTGTACTGATTTGCTAATAAAATTGCTATCTAGTGCAATATGGGTTGACAGTGATGAAATGTACTTCAATGAACAGAGCACATCCAGAAATGTTTATTTACCAGTTTATTGACTCTTGACCAATGTTTCACCAGTCTATTTCTCATGGGCGTAAATCAGATGGGGGACCGGGCGGAACGTCCCCTCCATTTTTTTGAAGTGGGGAAAGGGGGGGACACAATATAAAATGTCCCCCGTCAATTTGGTCCATTTTAAAGTTACATGTACATACATGCTGTTTTGTAGAATTGTGAGAAAGCACAAAAGTAATTGCCAGAGTTGTCTTAAAATCACCTGATTTCATGTCTCTTCCTTAAATTTTGATTGGTTTTATTTTGATAATATAAAGTTGTATTTTGAATTTTGTTGTTGAAGTTCGCCTCATAATTGTACATAGTAGGTCTGATATATTAAACCTAAATGGTATTACAATAACCAATAATAGGGTATACATGTAAATGGTGCACCAAATGGCTTCAATTTGGGCTTCAATTTGAAAAATTTCCCACTTGGGGGGCACATCTAGACTATGCCATAGTCAAATTTTATTAAAAATATGTTATTATTAGTCATGATGAACCCATTTCGTTGAACTCAAAATTATAGTAAAATGGTCATAAAGAGTTAAAAATATCAGACGATTAGTGACAATAAAAGTAATTGAATGCAACATTATCTTGCATAATTATAACGGCTCACTTTAATACTGAACAATTCTGATTTTGGAATCTACCAGTTTATTGATAGCGAACCCCGAAATTTCGACTATGAACTTTGAATTGTAAGCAGAACTTTACCCCCTGGACTTTGCTCTCTAAAAACACACTGTCAAGCATACTTGTTTATCAGTCCATTAACCACAAGTACGCGCTAGATGTTTGATGAGAGATTAACTTTCGCGTCTACACAAAAGCGCCGCTAATACCACAGACAGTTGTTTACGGTGTAGTTAATGGTAATGGCGCGGGCCCAGACGATTTAAACCATAGCGAGGTATGGGCGACCAATCACAAGGCAGATCCATTAAAAGATGCATTACATCATGCCCAATTTTAGTTAGGCCAGAAATTGGCCTAACTCTCCATAGAGTCCCGTGTTAAAAATCTTAACCGCAAGGCAATGTCAGTAGTCCACTTGGGAAGCTAACAAACAGAGGGAGTAGGGCGACTGATCAGATGTGAAAATCTATCAAATTGTGCACACATTAATTAAATCAGAGTTTTTTAAAGCTTAAATACAATATCCAGAGTATGCACAATGGGCAAGTGGACTACGGGGTAGTCTAGGGGCACATCCTCCGGCAGAGCCCTACTTCGTGCAGGCGCAACATGCAGCGTTGCTGTGCCAAAGTATAACTAACTTATAATGATAATTATGCCCGCCCCATTTAAAAAAATGGATTTAGGCGTTTTCCAAATGGAGACCTTTTCAAGAAAATTCTGCATTCTGGCCAAAAGTAGACCCTTATCTCCTCTGCAATTGATTTTTGCATCCTATTTTTTAAACAAATTTCACAGATAGTTAAAGATTTGGTATATTCATCAAAAAAATTTTGACCCAATTGAAAATTGCTATTTTTTACATACAAATCAGACCTAAAAAATTGCAAATTTATGAGGGGTGCATCACCTCCACAGCACTCCTCCCACTGGCTATGGGCCTACAATTTTACTTTCTTATTTATGTACAATTTCTTTGTTGGGCTGGGAAAAAATCTCCTACATGTATGTGTCATTGGCCCCTGAATCTCCTACATTGTGTATGTAACATATTGACAGTTTTATTTTAAACAAGTTCAACAGCCACAAGTACATACATGTAGGTGGTTTTTCCTGTCTACAACGATTTGCAATAATAAGAAAATACCGTAAAAACAGGATTTTTTGCATGTTTAATATTTTACCGTTTTGCTGATTTTGATTAACTTGCTTGGTTTTTTAAACACATGATTTTGAATTTTTGTAGATAGACCTAGACCTATGAATAAAAGCAAATGCTCACATGCTTCTATTTTTTCAGTAGCTGTGTAAAGCACAGAAATTAACATTAGTTAAAAATTTCCACTCTTGCAGTTGACAAAATTGAATTAGGAAATTCAGACCATTACAGCATTAATTGGTATACTGAATGATTTCTACCATTATTTTCTTTTGCACGATTCATGCTGAGATGATCATAAAAATACATGTTTCCAACCATGCCAACGAAGTGAACGAACCATTGAATATGCCATAATGTGCTGATCAAGTTTTCAAAGTCATTGTTTGATTGACAATGGAAGACAATACATTTGAGAATACAATAAAGATACAATTTAGCATAGACAATGAAGTGACTGTTTCGGCAATTGATGCATATATATTTATAAACGTAACACAGATCATGACCAATATGATCATTGCTGACAAATCCTGATGAATGTCTTGGATTTTAATATGTGCATACATATAAAACTTTATCCTGATTTAAGATGCACAGATTTTTAATTTAATATGCACAGATTTTTTAATTTAATTTGCAAAATAAACAAAATAGAATTTGAACCTCAAAGCACTTCTGAGTCTATATTTAATGTGTTTATTATTTGACCTCGTAATGATAATTGCATTTATTGAACAGTGCTCTACTAAATTAGGCTATTTGCATTTTGGTTCACATTGATTTCTTTTTTGTATTCGCAGATTGCGCGGTCATCTCAAAATGATGTTCTGCACGCAAAGTGCGTGCTGTGTGTGAGTAGTGAGTACACCTGTAAAACGCATGCTTTAATCACCGCGTACGCATTTCATAAGCCTTCTGACGCGTTGCTAGAAAAGCTCGAGAAACAGAAATGCACATTTTGTGCATGTGTTTGCAGGGAAAAACTCGTTTTGATAGTAAGATGGCGGATCCGTGCAAAGGGTGAATACAAGAAAAGTCTTCAGCCATATCTTCTCTGATCATACCAATAAGGTAGGAGTACCAACTCTGCCATGTTTGTGTGATGATCATGGAGGACAAATATTTTATTTTCATCTCAAATTCCGAGTGTGTTGTTTTTGCGTTCTGCGTGTAACATGTTTGTGTGAAACGTATAAATGCTCAAGTTTAACTTGGACGCAAAATTGTTGTTCGATTTCGAAGCACATAGACCTTTAAGAAGGAAAAAAGGAAGGTACCATTTGTAATCTATGAATATGAGTGATAAGATAGCGAATGTACCATAGCGGTACACACATGGTAATTCTGGGTTGCTACTCTTTGGGTAAAATCTCTTTGGGATTTACCATAGTGGTACACACATGGTAATTTTGAGTCAGTACTCTTTGGGTAAAATCTCTTTGGGATTTACCATAGCAATACACACATATTAATTTTGAGTCTTTACTCTTTGGGCATAATCTCTTTGGGATTTACCATAGCGGTACACACAGGTAATTTTGAGTGTATACTCTTTGGGTATAATCTCTTTGGGATTTACCATAGTGGTACACACAGGTAATTTTGAGTGTACTCTTTGGGTATAATCTCTTTGGGATTTACCATAGTGGTACACACATTGTAATTTTGAGTGTACTCTTTGGGTAAAATCTCTTTGGGATTTACCATAGTGGTACACACAGGTAATTTTGAGTCAGTACTCTTTGGGTAAAATCTCTTTGGGATTTACCATAGCAATACACACATATTAATTTTGAGTCTTTACTCTTTGGGCATAATCTCTTTGGGATTTACCATAGCGGTACACACAGGTAATTTTGAGTGTATACTCTTTGGGTATAATCTCTTTGGGATTTACCATAGTGGTACACACAGGTAATTTTGAGTCGGTACTCTTTGGGTATAATCTCTTTGGGATTTACCATAGGGGTACACACAGGTAATTTTGAGTGTATACTCTTTGGGTATAATCTCTTTGGGATTTACCATAGCGGTACACACAGGTAATTTTGAGTGTATACTCTTTGGGTATAATCTCTTTGGGATTTACCATAGTGGTACACACAGGTAATTTTGAGTGTATACTCTTTGGGTATAATCTCTTTGGGATTTACCATGGCGGTACACACAGGTAATTTTGAGTGTATACTCTTTGGGTATAATCTCTTTGGGATTTACCATAGTGGTACACACACAGGTAATTTTAGTCGGTACTCTTTGGGTATAATCTCTTTGGGATTTACCATAGTGGTACACACATTGTAATTTTGAGTGTACTCTTTGGGTAAAATCTCTTTGGGATTTACCATAGTGGTACACACAGGTAATTTTGAGTCGGTACTCTTTGGGTATAATCTCTTTGGGATTTACCATAGTGGTACACACATTGTAATTTTGAGTGTACTCTTTGGGTAAAATCTCTTTGGGATTTACCATAGTCAGGCGCGTATCCAGGGGAGGGGCGAAGGGGGCGCGCGCCCCCCGGGTAAAAAAAAAGGAGAGGAAGAGAAAGGGAAGGATATTAACCCCATATTTGCCTATTTTAGCCCCAAAAGGGCAAATTTACACGCGCTTCGCGCGCATTCATTCTACTCTTACACCATATTTCATCAGTTTAGCTTCAAAATTGTAAAAAAAATTCAAAATTTTGCAAATGAGTTCGGGCCCTTTTTTGTTGAAAGCAACAATAGGGTATAAATATTAAATAGTGTAAAAATAATGCACCAAAATGGCTTCAATTCTACCTTCATTTTGCAAATTTCCCCAACACCTAATAACAATATATTTTTTTTTAACAGTGAAAACCTGACCATGAATTGGGCCGTCATTTCACAAATTTTCGACTTTTTCAATTTAAAATTGTACACAATAATAGTGCCAAAATGGTTCACCAAATGGCTTCAATTAGGTCTTCATTTTGTAAAAGTTTCTCACTTCTGAGGGGGGCACATCCCCCCTCAGACACCCCCCTGCGTCGCGCAAGCGCTCCGGGAGGTCCGCTTCGCGGCCATATTGTGTTTGAATTGGGCCGTCATTTCACAAATTTTCGACTTTTTCAATTTAAAATTGTACACAATAATAGTGCCAAAATGGTTCACCAAATGGCTTCAATTAGGTCTTCATTTTGTAAAAGTTTCTCACTTCTCAGGGGGCACATCCCCTCAGACACCCCTGCGTCGCGCAAAGCGCTCCGGGAGGTTTCGCTTGGCATGCCATATTGTGTTTGACAAAGATCTAATTTGCGCCCCCCGGTCTACGAATTCCTGGATACGCGCCTGATAGTGGTACAAACATGGTAATTTTGAGTGAGTACTCTTTGGGATTTACCATAGTGGTACACACAGGTAATTTTGAGTCAATACTCTGGGTAAAATCTCTTTGGGATTTACCATAGCGGTACACACATTGTAATTGTGAGTCAGTTCTCTTTGGGTAAAATCTGTACTGAATGTAAGTGAATTTACATCAAAGTTCGAACCTTAAATTTCTTGTGACGAAAATAATATACAAAAAATGTCATGTTGAAATTGTCAAACATCAAGAATAGACAAATGCATGCCTCGTTTACATCAATTCTCTTTTGCTGTGTTAAGTAACCCTGAGGCCTGTTGCCATGGAAACTAGCAATATTATTTCCTCCCAGTTTAGATTGAATGCAAGTCTACACTTTGTTGGTATTCTAATAATAATTATGCATATGCATGTGTGGGATACTGAGATTGCTGTAGAGACTGGAAGATGCATGGTAGAGACTTGATAAATCATGCAGTCATGTGAAAACTAAATTGTGTTTTTAATAAGTAATATACGGAATCAAGAAACACATTTATAGCGTTTATCGAGTAGAGTATTGATGGTATCACACTTCTCTATAAGACTTGATACAGTCTACACATACTTATTCTCCATTGCAAATTATGAGGGAATTGAGCAACCAAGGGAGGAAACAGAGAAGATATATTACGCTTCCCAAAATCCTTAGCAACATGATACATCACCTCATTTCATCAAATGACATTCCCATTACTTTATACAGGTTTCCTTTGTTTTCATTTTGAGAATAGACTCGCTGAACATGGGTCGCTAGTCAAGAAATAAACATATTTTGCAAGATCTGGATGTGCTATGTTCACTGAGGTTTATTTTGTCACTATCAACTCATGTGGCTTTACATAGCAAATCAGTACAGAAAATTGAAATGGAAGAAATGCATTATGGGAAGTGTAATGGGGAGGAACTAAAGAAAAAAACAATTGTGCATTGACAAGTACACACACTGGAGCTGTGTTGTGTCAAGAACAATTATATGATATATCAAATTCAAGCATATAACCGGAACAATGTTTATCACTGGGTAGTGAGAGCTAGAGATGTACAATAAATGTGGAAATAGATAGATATGAAAGTGCAAGACAGGGATTTTATTTTTGTGTAAATTAATAATTGTATATAAGAAAAAAAATTTCAAAGTGGTTTTAATTGTGCACATTTTGTAGTTTGACTTAGGCCCCAGGAATTCAACACCCTGCGAATGTAATTGTAAGGAAGCTTAATTACTGAGAAACCTACAACCGAGAAGTCGTCACCCCCATCCTGTGCGCAATGCTGGTGAACCTCGTAGCTGCGAAATTATCCCTTTATAAATGAAAATATTGGCTGAATACAGTACTTTTGGTTTAGATTTCAAAGGCTAAGAATTTATTTCAGAGAAATCAAATGTCAGGAGAAATTGACAGGGTGTGGCAAGTCAGATGTAGCTATTATAATAGTGAAGTAATAAAGCTTAACCTTAAGGGGTACTACACCCCTGCCCAATTTTGTGCCTATTTTTGCATTTTTCTCAAAAATTATAGTGCATTGGTGACAAGTAAAATATGTATATTTTAGGGGCAAGGACTACAACTACTGCACTGGAAATTTTTATTTCAGCACATACAACAGTTGTGGAGTTACAGTAAAAAATGAGGGAAAACCAATATTTAATCAATAAATCAATAACTAAACACAGCCAAAAAAGAAAGTCTCCAGTAGTTCCATCCCCATTTATTCAGAGTCTGATGAGTTTATGGCAAAATAATTTATATAATAGTTTTCTATACACTTTCCTTCAAAGGTTGATACCAAATTTGATATCAAAAGTTTAATCATTGTGAGCATAGAAACCGTTGTTTGGAAATTCGCGCAATTTTAAAAATGACATAGGGAATTGTATCACGTAGCAGAGTAGCGTGAGTGCCAAGACTTACGTCGCCTGAATAGGACGGCAGGTTAAAGGTTTACCCATGCATGTCAAAATGCAAATCAAATACCCGCTCTTTCAATTGTGTGCGCAGAGCAAGTGTGCAATGATTCCTGTACGGGTTGCTTCAGGCCACATAATAAGCTGATACCATGCATTGGATTTTGCGTGGTCAATTCGCAATTTGTCATTTTTAAAATTGCACGAATTTCCAAACTACGGCTCCTATGCTCATGATGATTAAACTTTTTATATCAAATTTGGTATCAACGTTTGAAGGAAAGTGTATAGAAAACTATTATATAAATTATTTTGCCATAAACTCATCAGACTCTGATTAATTGGGGATGGAACTACTGGAGACTTTCTTTTTTGGTTGTGTTTACTTGCCTTGAGTTGCTGAATTTTCAGTGCAGTAGTTGTTGTCTTTGCCCCTATAATAAACATATCTTACCTGTCACCAATGCGCTATAATTTTTGTGAAAAATGCAAAAATAGGCACAAAATTGGCCAGGGGTGTAGTACCCCTTAACTGAATCAAACATCAAAAAACCTCAATTCACAAAGCATAGGCACGCACGGCCTGCGGGACCACAGGTATCCCACGTGATGCGATTACATCATCATGGAACAGTATGGCCAGGTAGGCCTGTGCACCGGTGTGGCATCCGAGGGGTTGGGGTTCAAAACTGCACATGCACCCTTCTTTCTTTCTTCCTTCCTTCAAAATTAAATTCAGATGTTTCGTACGAAAGTACTGTAAAGCTACTTAATTTCGCTAGTACTTAATTTCGCTAATTCCCAATGACCACCATTTTCATGGGTATTTAATTTCGCTAATCCAGGAATTCATGTTCACAATTCAATGTAAATTTGCCAAATTTGCGGGTATTTAATTTCGCTAATTTAGGCCTCTAGCGAAATTAGCGAAATTAAATCCCTAGCGAAATTAAGTGGTTTTACAGTACTTTAATCGTTGAACAACATTTTATACCGTTCATACTACTTTAAACCTGTTTTTTTTCTTCTAATGAGCACTGTAAGGCTAAAAATGTAATCCTTTGTTTTATTAAGCCCTTCTGTTAAAAATCCGATGTGCTGGTATGCATGTTTTTTTTACCATTGAACTTCAATTCAGGTTCAACTCAGAGAAGATTTCTTACCCTTCCCAGAATCCTTTGCAACATGACACATCACCTCTTTACAGCAAATCATACTTCTCAGGTTCCCTATGTGTCACATTGAGAATGAACTGGCTAAACATGGGTTGATAGTCAAGAAATAAACATATTTTGCAAGATTTGGATGTGCTCTGTTCATTGAGGTACATTTTGTCACTATCGACCTTCTGGGATTGACCTATGCTGCTGCACCTGAGACAAAATCAATGTACAGAAAATTGAAATGGAAGAAATGCATTGTGGGAATGAGATATCTTCTCTGATTTCAACTCATATCTAAAAGCTATGTCTGATGGTAGTTTGATACAGAGAGAATATAAATAGATTCACTCCACAGCCATTTTACAGATGCTTTGATGTTTCTTTTTGGAAAAATAATCCTTGGAATTTGCTTTTAAAATTTGCTAAGATTAATTTACTTGTTTATCTACTTGGACAATTACATTATGTTACGTTACGTTACGTTACATAACATTACATTACCTTACATACTTAGGGGGCTGTCATTTTCTTCGGAAGGAGGGGTTATGAATATACTGGAGGTGTCATAGAATTTTTAGACCAAATCATCTGTGACCAAATATAGGCAGGGCCGGATTTACCATAGGGCCCCAAATTTTGGGGGCCCCCAAAATTGCCCTGTGCAGTGTCCATCTTCCATTTTAGCCGAAAAACACCATGTTTTGGGCCAAAATAGGGTACAAAAATTATATAGCAAAATTCAGCTTCAATTTGGGCTAAAATACTGAGTCTAAAATTGAAATTTTGCGCGCATGAATGTCCTAGTAATCTTGAGTGCACATGCCTTCCTCACATCACGGTACGTTTGGGGCTTCCAAATTTTGGCCTGGCCCAGGGCCCCCAAAAAGGTAAATTCGGCCCTGAATATAGGAGGGGGGTATAATTTTTTAACACCCAAAATAGGGGGGTTATAGAGGTTTTAAGGGCTGGTGACTCAAAATTGTCGCATTTTGATTTAACAATCAAAATGTGCAGATTTGTGTGCACAATCTTTTGTTATAGTTCAAAATTTTTGCGTGTTCCGCATGCCTTTGCACACACAATCTAATTTTAACGCACTCCACACACTTTCTTCGCTCTTAAGTTTGGGTGCGCTCCTTGGCTTTGTACCGGCAATGAATAATTTGTCTTGAGTCTGTGTAGTTGGAAGGGGGGAGGTAGTAAAAAAATTTGACCCAAGATAGGGGGGGGGGTCGTAAAAAAAATTAATTTGATTAAAATTTGGTATACTTATGATTAATATATTTGTTTGAATCCCGGATTTGAATTGAAGTATTTAAGGATGAGAATAAAGGTATTGTTTTGTAAAACAACTCGGCCTCGCCTTCTTGTTTTACTTAAAATAATGATGTTGCCTGTATTATATGAGACGATAGATGCACAACAGCGGCTAAAAACAATACCTTTATTAATTGCATTGCATTGCATTGCATGCATTGCATTGCATTGCATTCTTATTTTAGAGCCCCACAAAGAATTGAATTGTCTGTTATCTATTTTGTCCTGGTTAACTGCAACTTGCAAGCATTGTTTGGGTGGTAAAACAATGATGTTGGCAACACAGGTTGGCAACACCATTATCATTGACTATGTGTTTTGTAAGGGTGTATGCATTTAGTGGATATATGACAAGTATATTTAGACAATGCATTTAAGGTACAGCTTATTCCATGATGTGTAGTATGTACGTAATGTAAATATTGTATAATATTACAATGTATTTATAATATGGATATATATATATGTACATTAATTTTTGTAGCCAATTTTAAAATCATACAGATGGTGTGGTATGGAATATAATAAATGTCAAAGAATCAGAAATTTGTCTCGGTTATGTGTGCAGAAGGGGGAGGGGGTCATAAAACTTTTCAGCCAAAGATAGGTGGCCATAAAAATTTCAGCCTGCAATAGTGGGTGTCATAATAATATTGACTCCACTCACAGACATATTCATAGACCCCCTCCATCTGAAAAAAATTACAGCCCCTAATATTTCTACTGGGTATACTGTCATGGATGATCAGGCAAACCGTCAAAGGCCCAAAAAGTCCCAAAATAGGGGTTTTTATGCCTTTTTGGTCAAAAAAGGTTAAAAAAATGACAAGAAATAAAGTTTTAATATAGCACAGCGAAAATTAAAACTCGTTTACCCCTGGGGAGAAATGGACGGTGCCATTGTTCGTTGTGTTGGCCCAGGTCAGTCTAATGAGTTCGTGAATGGTTTTTTGTTGTGGCGAACGGGCTGGACCCAATGGGTTATTGATTGATCGTGAGAACTTTGGCGCGAGTTTTCTGGTGCTGTGCTCATTTATGATTTGACGATCAAGCTTGTCAACATCGAAGAAATTTTGTTCCAGAATCGAATCGGAGATCTTATTAAAAATTAGATTGAAGATTTTAAGCTTTTACTTTTAAGCTTTTACTATTCAACGTTAAACGATACAAGCAACAAGTGTATTACTCGTATTTTATAGTAATACATCTCGATTTGTTTACAAGCTAAATTAACTGTAACAGTGTCATCGTCATGGGACGAAAGCAATCAACAAATAGATCGGCGAGAGGCAGAGGTAGAGGTAGAGGCCGAAATTATCTACGGAACTTGAATCAAGAGACTGGGAATTCTGACCGACAGACCCGGGCACAAGCGAGTGCAATTAGACAGTTGGTTGGTAATGAAAATGGAGCTGGCGTGGCTGGTGAACTAATGAACGATAACGTTAGAGTAATGGGCCAATCTCGCCGTAGTAACGCACCAGCGGCTTTGGGGCACCCCACGGACATAAATAATGGGCAAGATGTTGCTGCGAGTGGTGAAATCCGGGTGAAGTACAACCAGTACAAGTGCATGAACAGGTCCCGATACAAGGACAACAACAGGTACAGCATGTACAATAGCACGTAATACGCAACCAGGGATGCAACTGGCTCAAGGTCATGTTGAGGGTCAACCAGGAACCATGATGCGACAACAAGTACCGCAGCAACTTGAGCAAGTAAATATGCAACCGCAACCCAGATCCATGGCGGATCGATTACTGCAAGGTACATATAGTATTAATAATAATATGATTGGTACACAATGTGGCAATAATATGAATTATGTACAAAGTAATGCTAATCCAATGATCAATAACATGAATAGTGCAAATCCCATGAATAGAGTGATGAGTATAGGGCAATTAGGATGCATTGGTAATGCAGCAAGCATGTCAAGGGTGCTGGGTTTACAAGTACAGGTAGTACTTTTACAGGAACTTGTCCAATAAATCCAGGCAATATTACAAGTACTGGGGCTAACGAAAGGTTAGGAAGCACCCCTAGCGTTAATGTGAATGCATCACAAGTGAGCAATAATACGTCACAATTGGGCGCTAATTTAACAATGCAAAGTGGCAATATTGTAACTGGTACCCCAGTATTGGCTCCGTGCGTGGATGTAAATCAACATCAATGGGGTTTCTCTCCTTGATATCAGTCTGCAACCCATTAGGTAGTTCGGTACCACAAAGTATCAAGACTAAAATTATTAATGGTGAATATGTTGACCTGGCGACACTTTTAGATCGAATAACGAATCCAAGTAAACAATTTGACGACGAAAGGGGATTAGCGCTTTCGGTCGATGCTAGTGGTCAGATTCTATGGAAAAATAACAAAATAAAAAAGATCATCACGTCTATTCATGCATGGACCAATATGTTCCTAGTTTACAGTGCGATATATTTGCAAGCACATCCAGGGAGGGTTCAAGAGTTGCTCAAGTATATGGATATAGTTAGGACCGCAGCCTCGCGTTTTGGTGGCTGGGGTGGCGGTCATACGATGAGCATTTTCGTATGCAACAGCAAGCACAACCAATGCGTACATGGGGCTGTATTGATGGTGAACTTTGGGCCATGTTTGTGACATCGTCTAATGCTGATGTCAATCAATTAGGGAGACAAAAAGGAGCCATTGGAGGGTTTCGGCAGTTACTGCGGCAACCAACCAAATTTGACTCCACAAGAAAAGGGCCCTCAGGGATGCAATCGGGAAAGAAAGCAGGAGTGTGCTTCAACTTCAACAAGAATGCATGTACTCGAAAGGTCTGTGTGTACAGTCACAGATGCTCCAAATGTAAAGAAGTGGGGCACGGAGCAAAAAAAAAAAAAAAAAAGTGGGCAATAGTGAATTAAGCAAGGGGTTGAGATGTAAACAAGTCGCAGACAAGGAGGGGATATGTTTGTGTTGCAAGTACCCATCTCCAATAAAATTGCAAGCCTTGATTCCTCTATTGGATTTATATCCTGACAAAAAGTCTGCAAAAATTTTGCAAAGTGGTTTCGAGTTTGGTTTTAAATTAGGATTTCGGGGCAAAAGGTATTTGAAGGAGGCACCTAACTTGAAATCAATAGATATAGATCCACAAAAAGCAAAGGAAAAGCTTCAGAAAGAAATCAAATTAAAGCGCTTGGCAGGCCCATTCACACAGAGGCCTATATCCAACTTAATGGTGTCTCCTATTGGGTTGGTCCCAAAATCGGAACCGGGGAAGGTCCGATTAATTCACCATTTATCTTATCATGATGAGCAAAAGTTTTGTGTTTTTTGTCCTTTTTTTAGTTTCTCTGTCAAGGGGTAAATCTACTTTTTCAAAATCTGCCCCCAGTCCAAAAAGAAGTCCACTTTTTGAGAATCAA
This sequence comes from Amphiura filiformis, assembly GCF_039555335.1. Classification (NCBI taxonomy): domain Eukaryota; kingdom Metazoa; phylum Echinodermata; class Ophiuroidea; order Amphilepidida; family Amphiuridae; genus Amphiura; species Amphiura filiformis. Next base: position 10,883,044 of record NC_092646.1, on the reverse strand, counting down.
ACCCCCCAAATAAATCCTGTCTATGGGCCTGTGGAATGTGGATGATAATGTTGTGTTCAATATGAAACATTATTTTACACCTCTATGCCATGTGTACAATGTACAATGTTGAGCTTATTACTACCGTATTATTATTGTATATTAAAAGTGATAATTAATGCAAATAATACTCTGTCTCTGTGGACATGATTTACTTGCTGATGATCATGATGATGATTTTTAATGAGTACAGATTTTATGCCATTCACTATGGACCACAAGAGACTTATCCCAATGGCATAGTCCAATAACCTCAATTACATAATCATAGTGCAAAATTTGACTTCAAGTTGCAAAGTATGAATTTTTGTACCTAAATTTTCAAAGGTCATTCAATGAATGTACAAATGTATTGGGGTTTAAGAACTGTTCCCCTGATAGATGAGCATGTTGTGTATCCTAGTGAATGTCCAAGAGCATCAATCAATAAGCACATCCTTGCCACCATCTTAGTCCGAGGCTGTTTGTGAATAGCCATTATCTTTATTTATTTTTAGTCTGAGATATGTCAACAGCTCATTTCTCTGAATGAATTTGTTCTGTCAACTGATGATAATGTCAAAGTCAGAAGAAATGGCTATCTGCATGAAACTCACTGGTGTGTGCGTTTGTGTTTTGCACACAGTACATGTGTGGATGTAGCATGACAATGTTGGTTTATTTCTTTATGTTTGTCTCACTGCATTTTCACAAAATAAAGGTTCATATTTTATTTGTATTAATGTTAAGTGAATACCAATCTTTACATTTTTGTTAACTTCTACTTTTATACTTCAAAATATGTCCAGACCTAAAATTTGTCAGCTTTTAGCAGATTTCAGCTTTATTTTGTTGCTCAAATTTACGTGTTTTCATTTATTTTCAGCCCAGTTGGTGCTTTTTTCTGAAAGATTTTTCCTCAGTAAAAAATGAAGGAACACTTAACAGATTTGTTAACAATCCCATCTGTATTAATTTTAAGAACTAGTTGTCATTGGTTTCCTACATTCCCTATTTTCATTTACAAATATGTAGTTTCTGTAACCATGGTAACCATGAAAAGTGCAAAAATATAAAAAAAACACTCACAAATATTTCCCACTACTGCATACAATGTGTATTTTGCAAAAACAACAGGTGCTTTAAATTGAGATATTATTAATTATTAGGATGATCACATGATTGTTAATATCAAATAATTATTATGACAAATTAGTAATCTTTGTTTGTATTTCTGCTTGTCTGTTTTCAGGTGCATTGATGTACCTCAATGAGGCCACACTACTCAGCAATCTACGACTACGATACAAGAAGAATCTTATTTATGTAAGCAGTACTTGACCCTAACTCCCTTTAGGAAGGGTTTGATCGGAGCCAAGCCTCAAAATAAGCTGATCTGGACCAGGAGCCATCCATTTGGAAAAAGAAGCTCCTGGTCCTGAGATTATCTAATGAACCAGTATCCATTTTTAAAGAGCTAAGAGTCATTTCAATTTTAATTGTACACATTAAATACAAAACCTGCTTTAACTACCTGGCGCTATTTAAAAAAAATGTATATACATGTATATCATTTTTGTGTGGACCAGGAGCCAAAATGTTATGGCTCCTGGGTGCCTGCTTATTTTGAAGCTTGATTGGAGGTGCCTTATGTGATGCCCCAGGCATTGAGTTTTGCAATGTGACAGGTGTGCTGTAAATCGCACGCCTGGATAACCCGAGGTGTGCTGCAAATCGCACACCTAAATAAACCAAGGTGTGCTTTTTTCAAAACTGGTGTATGACTATGATTTCATTTTCAGCTAAAACTTAGCAATTGTGACAACATACATGTACTTTTTTAAATGGCCATGGTAAAAGCTCTGGGGTAATGAATGGTGTATACTGCATAGATGTCCCTGGACTTTGGACTTATTGCTAGTGTCATTTGTAATTTTTTTTTTTTAATTAGTTTTTTTTTTTGGATTTAGAATGTCCCTAGAATGTCCCTGGAACTTTAGAATGTCCCTGGAATTTTTTTTTAATTAAAAAAAAAAAATTACAAAAGATTTAAAAATTATAAATTCTTGTTTAAAATAGGCAAATTTGTAAATTATGTTCACATAATAATCTATGAATGATTTTAAAATGCATTTGTTTTGTATGCTTCTTTACTTCATAAATAGGTTGTAATGTGAACATCAATTATAAATTTGCCTATTTTGAACATGAATTTATAATTTTTTTAAATCTTTTTGTAATTTTTTTTCAAGTTTAAAAAAAAAAATTAAAAATATTTCCAGGGACATTTTTAAGTTCAGGGACATTCTAAATAAAAATAAAAACTTAAAAAAAAAAAAAAATTTATTTATTTTTTTTTTTTTTTTTTTTTTTTTTTTTTAGGTGTGCTAAAATCGCACCTCGGCGTATTTTCAGGCGTGCGGCGTGCAGAATCGCACTCGCACGCCTTAAAACTCAATCCCTGATGCCCACCCGCCTCCTGAAGGGGAGGCACCTGCAGCTTGGAGGGTTTTGAAGAATTCAGGGCTGCTGGGGGAGGAAGCAGGTTGCAGGGCTCCATATATTGCAAGGCTTCACCCCTTTGCCTGTGACAACAGGCAAAAAAGAAAATAAGGTGGCATCTATCATGTATTATAATGTGTGCAGGCATGTTCAGGGGGACTCACAGCCCATATGCTGCAGGGGTTGCTGGTTGTCAGTTCTATAATGGGTGGGGACTAGTGGCACCATGTTATCCTCCCCCTGTGAATATACACAAAGCTATGGCTGATTTAATCCTGACCATCACTTGGCTCGTCGGATTCGTCTATACCTCTGGGATCATTGAAGTATATGTAGCACTATAAACCCGTAAACCTATTTTGTATGTTTTGGGTGAACTTATGCCTTTCGGTTAATGTTTGCATTGTGTGTGTGACATATTGTACCAAAATTATGTGCTAAGCGCTGCATGCCCGAACCTCGAAATGGTCAAGCTTAAAGACGCAAATTATCGTTCAATTTCGGGCTCTTGCCGACTAATGCCGGAGGTACATCCCCTGCCCTTACCTTGTTTAAATTGTGTGTCAACGTTTCTTTTGCAGACCTATGTAGCCAACATATTGATAGCCGTTAATCCCTACAAAGACATGGAACATCTATATTCACCTGATAACATCAAGCGTTATTTGGGCAAATCTCTCGGTGTCATGCCTCCCCATGTGTTTGCAATTGGTAAGTGAGATCTGTCACCGTTGTGTCATTGGGCTATTCTAGTTGAAATCCATACACCCCCTGTACAAATCTCCCAGTGTGTGAATTTCAAATGGAATCACCCATTCAGGTATTCAGCTAAACTCATTTGAAATGCACATTAAGGTCGTATCTTCCATATGTGGTGTGTGGATTTCACCTGGAATAGCCCATTTTCTGTCTGGTTTAAAATATAGAAATTTATATTATTTTCATAAGATTTATGATTTGTTATTCGCTACTATGTGGGTAATAATACCTATCTAACAGTGCCCCTGATTGGTTAATTACATGATATTATCATCTGAGTAACCAATCAAAATGGAGCTTCTTTTAGATCTCTTAGCACTTTTAAGCTGAATCCCCTTCAAAATTATTCAATATGTCTATTTTACATATTTTGTCAATTAAATCTAATACTGGAACTAACATTTTGCAACTCACTTTGCTACATTGCACCCAAAACCATCAGATTTCATCAAGCATCCAATCGATAATGATGTGACGTAAGACGTTGGGGATGTTCTTTTAATGCCGGGTCCCATGCGTGTGACAATTGGAAGTGGCGTCCCCCTTTCTTGTTTTATTGTACCTTATGACTCACATCACAATATTCTTCTTCCCCAGCTGATAAAGCTTTCCGTGACATGATTGTGACCAAACAAAGCCAATCTATCATTGTAAGTGGGGAATCTGGAGCTGGCAAAACAGAGTCCACCAAATATATTCTTAGGTAAGTTAGGGAACAACCATAGAGAGAAGGAGAATAGGGACTCTCTATACCGCCATGTACAGCAGCTCCGTCAGCTATGGGGAGAAAATTGGGGGTATTCGGGTCCTTGCCAACGGTGCGTGGAGATGAACAAAAACAATTCTGCGTCTCATCTGAAGCGTCTTGGAATCGTGTGCAGGTCGCATCAAGTACGTCACTCAAATGCGCTCATAATGTCACGCTTGCATGATGATGATTGCCTCAAGCGCATTCCGAGGGAAACCGAATACCACCAATTTTTGCTCCATGCCTGTATCAAGATGGCAGTTGAGTCCTGAGTAATATTTTTTTAGTTCCAATTAGTCTAGGGTTAGGACATATTTGCACGGTCAGTCAGGTTTTAACAATTAATAGGCCATACTGCAATGAAATTGCTTTTTCTGCAATGGGAAGTTTGTAGGTGTGCAGAATCCATAATCAACTTGTTCATTTGTTCCCAAGATATTTTGTATGTAAATTGATTGTTTAAAATTATTGATGATATGTTTGTTTGTTTGTTTGTTTGTATGATACAGGTACCTAACCACCTCCCATGGACAGAGTGCAGGTGTTATAGAACAACGTATAGTGGAAGCCAACCCTCTGCTTGAGGCCTTTGGTAATGCTAAAACAGTACGCAACAACAACAGTAGTCGATTTGGCAAATTTGTTGAGATGCACTTTAGTGAAAAGGTATGGTGGGGTACATGCAATGGGCTATTCCAATTAAAATCCAAACTCCCCCTGTGGAAGATTTCGGAAATATCTTCCACAGGGGGTTTGTTTGTTTTGTTTGTTTTGTTTTATTTCTTCTTTAACCTGGGACACTCAATCAGTTGAAAACACAATTAATCATCTGTTCTTCCTTGAGGCCCAGGGGTATGAATTTCAAATGGAATGAACACATTTGAAACCAAATAAACCATTTGAAATTGCCCTCCACCAATGGAAGATTCAGGTGGAATCTTTCTCTGAGGGTGTATGAAATTCAAATGGAGCTGCCAAATGTGTTCATTCCATTTGAGTTTATACTCCCCCTGTGGAAGATATTTCCAAAATCTTCCACATATGGAGTGTGGATTTTAAATGTAATTGCCCAATATTGAGGGTTCAGGGCAAGAAGGTCCTATCTGCAATAGCTGCCAGGTGTCATATATTTAGATTGTGTTCAATATAGAATGCCAAAATTATCAAATGTCTATAGGGCAACTATTACATATAGTGCCTTATGGCTCTAATAATTTGATAGGCTCAGTATCCCAAAAAGTTGTGTTACACTCGGTTTTAGAGAAGAATGGCAGTCTCTTACTCAGATTGATTCAAGCGCCCTGTTAACGAGCGACATATGCTGTTGAACTTTATTTGCGCCAACCAACATTTTGGCGCCTAATCGGGCAATCAGATTACGCGTCTGTTGTTATGATTGTCAGATGATTGAATCAGCCAATCAGAACCCCACTTCAAAATGTAAACAAGTGCCATTCTTCTTTGACAGAAACTGTAGTTGGGCTGATAACTTTTTACCAGCCCGATTTTAAAGTTACCTCTCTGAACTGGCTGGTATTATATGTGTTAGTTCCTGCATGAAAGGCTATTGACAAATATATCTGTATTCAACCTAACTAGCACCCAGGGGTTTAAGTCAGTCATTTTCAGAGGGCACTTATTACAAGTATGAAATAGTGGGAATTTAAATACATAAGGTGATGAAAAATACCCTGCAAAAATCCTGTTTTATGGTCGGATGGACCTTTCAAGTAGGTCGGTCAGTATATTGGTGTCTTTGTTTTGTTTTTTTGTTCAAATGTTCGAAATGATTCACACTAAAAGTCATCAAACTGGGTGCTTAGAAAATGCTCACCTGAAAAACATTTGTAGGGGGCACTTATTTGGGGGAAGGGTGCTAATTAGCTAGAATATTTCAGTACACATCTTTATCACCGATGATGTAGCTAGCCTAAATTTAGCAGTGGTTCAAATCGCAAAATAAATAAGTTGTATCAAAGTACTTTTTGATGGCACTCATTAAGCATAAAAAAGAAGTTATATTGTCTTCTCGGGTCAAATTTTTTTTATAGTCAGTAGGTCGTAATTTTTTTCCCATATTAACTTTAATGTTATGAAGTGTCAATTTCAGCGTAATGTTGCATTAGATTTTTTTTTCAAAGTTTTTGGCAACTTTGAAGCACCACTGGACCTATTCTGAAGTGCTAGGATCATTCACAGTTAATTTGAAAAAAAATTACTAAAATGTTTTCTTTCTGGTTCATAAACAAACAGCACCAAGTTGTAGGCGGATTTGTGTCACATTACCTATTGGAGAAACCAAGAGTCTGTCATCAGAACCCTGACAAATGAACTATAACTATCACATCTTCTACTACTTGTGTCTTGAGGGGCGCCAGACAACGTCATGAAGAAGCTTGGCCTCAAGACTCCTGATGATTATGAGGTAGGATTGAGACTTAGAAAAAAAGGATTATATACTTCCCAGTGATAATGCAAAATTGTGTTATTCCAGATGAAATCCATGCACCCTCTGTGGCAGACATGACTTTAATCTTTCGCACAGGGTGTGTGAATTTCAAATGGGGTTACCTGAATGGTTGACTCTATTTGAAATCTACACCCCCTGTGTGGGAGATTAATTGTATCTTCTATAAGGGGCATATGGATTTCAACTGGAATATAGCCCCATACAAAGTACAGCACATTATGTCTCCATTCACAACGGACATACCATTTACTATATAGGCGTCTTCAAACAAAGAACAGCAACTCAACAATTGGAAGGTCTTGAAACTCCCAACTTGCGACTTTACGCTCATTTCTTGATAGCAGGTCACAAATAGTTGACCAAATCATGAATGCAACATTTAGGGATTCAATCATGTTTCACCGTTGTTCATCACCGATTAACAACGATGCGTCCTGTCGTCTGAGTGGTTTACTTACCGGAAGCTCAGCTTTAGCTTCCCGGCCAAGTAAACTTTCACGCAGACGCCGCTGACGCGAGTTGTTAATCGGTGATGAACAACGGTGAAACATGATTGAATCCCTTTCAACAACGAAACAAGCTAAAGATGTCTAATTCACATGATTCTTTCATTCGGAATGTCCGTTTGTCATTGCCACTCAACCTTGCAAAAAGATCGCAGTATTTCTCTGTTGATATCAGCATTAAAACTAAAAAATAAAGCGGCAATATTTAGCTGCTACCGCCAACAGAAGAGAGTTCATGTTTACGCATATGTTCCAGGCATGACGAATTTTACGCGCTCTTGCATAACGCGTACGCGTAACCTTGCATTCGCGTATACGCTACTGGAAAAGTGTGGATTCATCACGGATTAACAACGGTTGGCTCCTGTACAAAGGTATAGGAAGATTTGTTGAAAAGATATGTAATGGGTCACAAATATGGATTAGTTGCAAAATATCAAAGTTGGAGGTGTTTTAATTTTGAAGGGGACAAAAACACTGTATTGGAACAGTTGTGTAGTTTTGTGACTCCTTCAAATTGCCAATATCATTAAATTGAACGATTTGCCACTCTTACCTATTTGGGCCACATAGGTAGCAGTGAAAATGTACATGATATTCATCTCAGGCCTGTACGCAGTGGGGCAGTGTGGGCAGAAAAGTTTAAAATGGTCAAATGTCCCAAGAATGTCCAAATCAGGATGAAAAATTAACAATAGGACCACTTTTTTTATATTTTAAAACTGTTTAAAGTAGCCCCAGATCAGTAAGGGGTTGATGGAGAAGTCCAATTTTTGCATGCAATTATTTTTTTTTTTGGGGGGGAGGTCCACATTTTGAAAATTCTGCATGCCCCCCACCCTACCCATAAAAATCCTGCATACAGGTCTAAGGGTGTTCAGTGTTCCAGTGGATGAGCAGTTGACCTTTTTGGTACATCCCATAAGCCTTCAAGTTTAGATGCGAGATGTCGTCAATTGACGTCACACCTATTGGCAGATCGTTTAACAATGTGCATTTCAAAGCTGTGAAGTGTGCTGTAATGATGTGCACATCGACTTGACATCATCACAGGTCTGCCTGCAAAGGCTTATGGGATTATCTGAGAAGGTCAATTCACACTTCTCACCTTGAAACAAAATTTAAAACATGTTTTTAGTTGAAAGTAAATTAAATTAAATTTCCACACTACTTGTTTAGTTTTGCTTACCGGGATCACTTTCGAGGAACTTCCTCGTCATCAGCTGATGTTGTTGGCTCTGATGTATTTCTTGAAACGGCTAGAGACCAACCTGATCAGGTGACAGAACACTCGATGACGTTACCGAAGTCGGAAAAGTCCTGCCCCTGGTGCCGCTGGGTTTGATCAGGTTGTCTCACACAGAATCAGATTGTCCCACACAGGATTAAGTTTCCAAGAAATACATCAGAGCCAACAACATCGGCTGATGACGAGGAAGTTCCTCGAAAGCGCTCCTGGTAAGCGAAAATAAACAAGTAGTGTTGAAATTTAATTTAATTTACTTTCATTTTATTACCACTACGTATGAATCTGCAATTCTATATGTTTTTAGTTGTATTTGGTTTGATTTTGATTTTTCTGTTGTATTGCAATTTCAGTATCTGAAGGGTGGAGTAACCAGGTTTTTTACCAGCAAGGAGACAGAGAAACAAGTCACTGATGATAGGAAGAGTAAAGCGGTAGGTGATCATATACAGCAGTTGGGCTATTCCAGTTGAAATCCATACACCCCCTATGGAAGACATAACCTTAATCTCCCACACAGGGAGTGTGAATTTTAAATATGGTTACCTGAATAGATTTGAAATCTGCACTCCCTGTTTACAAAATTAAAGTCCTGTCTTCCATAGGGTTGTATCGATTTAAACTGGAATAGCGCAATTTAATTACAACAATACAAAAAGTAAATTTCGTAAATGTAGAAATTTTAGTGTGATTCATTTTGTACGCTTTGCTTATTTTGAACTGTCACGCTTGTTCTTATTATTGTGATTCTAAGCTTCCTTTCATTCAGACCAAAACGCAAAGGAAACCTAACCTGAGCTTGGCTGGCTCTTTGTGTCCTTGAGCAAGGCACTTCACTCAACTTGCTTTGTGCTTTGGAGGGCACTTTAAGCTGTCGGTCCCGTGTACATGCATATTTTCTCACATTAATGTAGTGTGCACGTTAAAGAACGTCACAGGCTATTCAAAAATAGCGGGGATCATCCTGGTACTGTTGGCTGTACTTCAAAAATAAGTACAGCTTGTCTGTATGCAGTGCGATAATACTCATACATATGAGGGAGGCACTTATAAGGAAGAAGAAGAAAAGGACTATTAAGAAGAATCGTCATCTTAACCCTCATACTGCTAGGGGTTTTGGTCAGAGATGACCTATGTGCTCCCGCGCCTGCGTCACTGAAGAGGAGACACATAGCCTGTAGTAATTTGTGGTGTTTACTGGTGATTGGGTTAGTTGATTTAGGGGATGCGGGGAAAAAGAAAAAGTGGTGGGCTTCACCAGTTGTGATGGGAGGGCTAGAGGGGAAAGAGGAAGAAGACCAATATTTTGGTGGCCTGCACCACCAAAGAGGAATACCCAACCTGTGGTAACTTATGATATAAAATAGGATGGTTTTAACCCAATACACAACTTTATTGGTCAAGCTATGAGTTTTAACATATTGGGCGAGACGTAATCGAGTCGTAGATGAGTCCAATATTTTAAAAATTCGCAGCGAGACCAAAGTGATAAATTTTGTATTGGGTGAAAAAAAGAAACATCAAATTTTTATCATTATTATGTTTTGATGAATGCAAGTGTGTGAAGATATTGGATCCAAAACATAATAATGATAAAATTGGATGATTTACGCCCAATATTTATTGGTCTTAATGCTATGAGTTTTAAAAATGGGCTGAATCTATCCAATTTTATGTCATTATTATGTTTTCAGAATCTTTTGGTCATAAAGGATTTGTTGGAAAAAAAATGTTGGGAAAAAAGTGAGCCTATCCAACACAGTCCAAGTGTTGAATATTTGACTCTTAAACTCTGAACAAAGTATAGGAAGGAAGATTCTGAGAACATAATAATATTTACTGGTGTCAGGGTTAAAGATACTTAGAGAAACCAACTGTCTATAATCCGTCAACTCAGAAGTACAAAGTAAATAGACCTTGGAAACTGGAGGTATGAGAATAATTATTTCAGTGCAATGCAGAGGAGGCTTAAAAGCATTCCTACAATGTACTATGATTGGGAAATTTGATCAATATAACCTAATAGTTGAGACTTATAACTTATATTAGACTTTCTTACAGGAAACATTCATATTGTCCCACTGCATTAATTTTATTCATAAGTCTCGATGTTTTGAATGTTAAATAAAAGCATGAAAACACCAAATATTTGCACATAACCCCAATGCAAGGTATAGTCAACTGTACCATGTGTGTACAAAAGCCAGACATACCAAGGTCAGAAACCCCATTGGGTTATGGGAATGCCTTTAAACATCCTCTGAGTGCAATGCGTGTGTAAATGCTTCTTTGGCGCGCCGACTGCTGCGAGATTTGTCACATTTTTTACGACACAGTGCGTGTGATGCAAAGCATTGACCCCAATGCCACCGATTTGGTTTGTACTTCTAGGTTCAAGCAGTGTAAGTTATTAATCTTAAAACAAAAAATAATCAACATTATCTTTCAAACAACTTGAAATAATTTTAATTTTTGTTACTTTTAATCATCTTTCTCACTGGGTTATGTGGTAATTTACTACTTCTATCTTTCTCTCTTATGGTAAGAGGTGCATGTACCTTTTGTTTGCATGAATATCACTTAGTCTTTTGAGTTCACTTTGAAAACATAGCACATCACAGTGTGATGGAAGAGGTGTATTTGGACTATTCCAGTCAAAATCCATTCACTCCTTATGGAAGACATGCATAGCATTACATCTTCCGCACAGGCAGTGTGAATTGCAAATGGGGTTACCTGAATGGGTGACTCCATTTGAAATCTACAACCTCTGTGTGGGAGTTATAGGTTGTGTCTTTCGTAGAGGTGTGGATTACAACTGGATTGGCCCATTTTTAAGTAATGTTTCATCTGAGTTTATGTCCAATAATGCCACATGTATACTCACTGTTATAAACTCACAGGGATGGTTTCATGAAGTATGGCTAGTGGTCAGGCTTCCTAAGCCATCAGGCTTAAGCCCAATTAATCCTATTAAGTGCTTACAATTTCACATCATATGTCACCTAGAAAGATAAATCAAGAAAATGGATCCACAATTGGCTAGCCTACTGACTTAGGAAGCCTGACCACTAGCCAAGCTTCGAGAAATCGGACCACATTGTCTTTTTGTTGTTGGTAAACAATTTACAACGAAGAAAGTTGAGCCACATGCAGTCAGAGAAAAGGGTGAATGAGAATTGCGACTTGCTGCCATCTTTATTCAGACACGGAGGATAATTTGGGGGGTATTGAAATTTTGCTGGGAGTACATTCGTAAATAATTGCTGCTTGTGCGAGAGACATGCAAGATGTAGTCGTAATTTGAACAGTTTCATGGCGCAATGTACTGGCATCAAAGGAGCAAACATAAACACATTTTCAGCATAAGATTGTAGGCAGAATCATTTAGTTTGTGCTTGAATACTCCCATATTTCCCCCTATCAGATGGTGCCAATAATGCTGGGTGGTATAGGGAGTCATGATTCTCCTTCTCTCTATGTTAAACCTCGAGAACGACTGCTTTTCTTACAGCATCTCTTATTGGTTAATTACATGATCTGAGTGGCCAATCAAAATACAGATTCCTAGTTCTGTCATTGTTCAGTTCTACCACCATTCTTACCATGTTGCTGATTGGCTCAATACATCATACTAGTCTTCTTGTAACCAATCAGCAGGTAGTATTCATGGATTTATGCTCCTTCAGTCCTACCACTATTCTTACCATGTTGCTGATTGGCTCAATAAATCATAACAGTCTACTTGTAACCAATCAGCAGGTAGTACTGAAGGGGTTAAGCCACTTCAGCCCTACCACCATTCTTACCGTGTTGCTGATTGGCTCAATAAATCATAATTATAAGTCTTCTTGTCACCAATCAGCAGATAGCACTTCGTGGGGTTAAGCCTCTTCAGCCCTACCACCATTCTTACCATGCTGCTGATTGGCTCAATAAATCATACTAGTCTTCTTGTAACCAATCAGCAAGTAGTATTCATAGGGTTAAGGAGTCTGGGTTAGAATGTTTAGAATCACCAAATAGATGGCATTTGCATTGTTACACATGACACATACATAGGGACCAGAAGAATATGCTTACAAAAATATGTGACAAAATTGCACTTATATTTTAAAGCAAGAAAAGGCTCAATATTAGTTTGTTTGGTCAGAAGCTAGATTGAAGCTACGAAGTATGATTTAGCTGCTATTACCAGCAAGATTGTGCCTTCTTCTTGACCTCACATACAGAACAACTGGTGTAGTATTTGTGTGCACTGTTTCAATGTTGAAAAGATTCCACAACGGATTCTGTGTGATCAATAGGAAGAATACTATAATTGCAAATTGCCATTTTAGTGTGCATTTGCGTGTAATCATTATATTGACATTTCAACACATAATAACATAATTATGTTCCAGTGTTTTATTCGTATTAAGCGGACTTTGGATATCGACTTTTTCCCATGATGCACTGCATATTTTTGCCCCTCTCTATAGCAACCGCTGGAGGCGCATCATTTTGTCAATCTACTAAATTGATTTTAGCTTTTCACTCTTAATTTAAGCAAATCACTTGTAACTGTTTCACTTATGTCATTCATAGCACTTGTTGTTTACCAGTGTTGTTAACCCCCTGAGCACTACCTGCCGATCTAACATTGCCTCTGACTGGTCAATTACATGATATCTTCACTTTAATCACCAATCAGAATGGAGCTTTGCAAATAATTCACCCCAATTTTTTGTATGGTGAAATTATTCTAACAATGTTGCTGATTGGTCCAATTGATAATGAAAACTTCTTTTTGGCCAATCGGCAGGCAGTTCTCATAGGGTTAAGACTTTTATGTGTACACAGGCTATTGATATCGATTATCAATGAGACATTGAAATGGGAACCAAAATATATTAGAGAATTGGTAAATAAAATAATTGATGAGCAAAAGCATTCTGGTGCATTGCTTGAAAAGCTCAAAAAGCAAAAATGTACTTTTTGCGCATGCGTTTGCCAGGAGAACCTCATTTTGGAAGTAAGATGGCAGATATGTACCAGTAGGGCATGGTGATGCAGCGGTACAGGCTCTACCTCGCAATTGTAGGGTTGTGAGTTTGAGCCCTGGCGGTGTTGTTGTGTTGTGCACTTTACCTCACTTGCCTCTCTTTTCCCAGATGTGAAATGGGGAGCTGTTAGAAATATTGTCCATTGAGTGCAGCCCAAAGGTATGAGCATGCCTTGGGCATTGTATGACAGCTAACATATTCTAACAACAGCGGAATAACTGTAAAGCGCTTTGATACATGTGAAAGGCGCTTTATAAATGTCAAAATTTTTTATATGGTCATTTATACTATAAAAATAGTAAATACTGTATTCTCTCCCCTGGAACATTGCAATTTCAAAAGGGGGCATTAAGTAAAGGTCTGTTGTTCAATGATAAACCCATTAAAAACATCGCTAGTACTGCTTGGCAGTGCTGTGGTGCTCCACAAACAAGGAATACCGTAAAATCCCGTCTACAAGCATATAGAGTGCTTATAATGAAAGCTACATTAATCCAGGCTCCATTATGGAGTTTGAGCAAATAAATTACGGATCCAAGCATATACAAACAAGTATTATTTTAAGACCAATCTATTGTGATTAGTATATTTACACTTGCTTTGAATTAATTTAGCTTTCATAAAAAACACTATATATGCTTGTAGACGGGGTTTTACGGTATGTAATCATGGTCGATAACAATGGACGTCACGTACAAATGGATATTGTTAAATCGGCGATCACATGTTCGTAAATAAGGGTACTGTATGGTATTTTCTGCATGTATGGAACAGTTTGATTGAAAAAAAGTGGTCGGGGGGTATTTTATTAGAAGGGGCGTAATTAATTACACTTATATTTTGTTTTCTTATTGATGTTAATATCACCTGTACCTAAAATTCTTCTTGCAGCACAAAAAGCAGGGTGGTATGTATGACATCAAGCAGGATGACTTCAAAGGCTTTGATAGAGTTGATATGGCAATGAATAAGGTGGGTCTATCTGACGACGAGAAGCTGCACATATTCCGAGTGGTGACAGCCGTCTTGCAGTTGGGCAACGTCACATTTGAGGGAAGAGAAGATTCGCAAGGTAAAAGCATCAATCATTTTGAAATGAATTTGGTGCAAAATTTGTTGATTTTCCCCTCCCCCCTTGCCTCACCGATTAGCCTTACCATAAAAATATTAATGAATGCTTTCGCCAGTTGTGTTTCTGACTGACCATAGGTATTGGACTGACTTCATCAAGACTGTCAGAGCCATACATGGTGAAAGCTTTTTTTTCAATCTGATGGCATAAACATTGAAACCATGTTGTTTGTTATGAAATATCTCTAATAAAATTGGTGAAATGGGCAATTCCAGTTACAATCCATACACCCTCTATGGAAGATACAACCTTTATAGTAGAAATAGATGGTTATAATACTTATAGACTTGATAGACAAAATGGTAAAATACGGGGTGGAGTTTTATGTTATGTTAAAAACAGTATTTTGTCAAAACAAAATGAGGATTTATATGATAATGATATTGAAGGTATTTTTATTGAACTTAATTTAACCAACACAAAGCCTATTTTAGTTGGCAGTATTTATCGCCCACCAGACTGTACTGTTGATTTTCTTGATAATCTTGATGATATATTTAAGAAATGTAACAATTTATATGATGATGTATATATTTTAGGAGACTTTAATTTAGATCAGGTTAAAATTGGTAATTTAAGAAAAGTGACAAGGTTGGCAAACAATTCTAATATGAAACAAATTATAACAGATTATACAAGAATAACTGAAACTAGTAAAACAAAAATTGATTTAATATTTGTATCAAAACCAGAACTTATTATCTCATCTGGTGTTCATAGTTTAGGTCTTAGTGATCATTCATTAATATATGCTGTAAGAAAATGTAATAAGTTGAAACTTCCACCAAAAATTGTAAGATCCAGATGTTTCAAAAACTTTAATGAAGCAGATTATATTGATACAATCAAAAATATTGATTGGGGTAGAATTAAGTAATATAAATGATGTCAATGAAGCACTTAATGAATGGCAGTCTTCATTCAATGCTGCCTGTGACAAGCATGCACCATTTAAGGAAAAGAAAGTTAAAGGTTGTTTACCTGAATGGGTGAATAGTGAATTTTTGAGACTAAGTAAAGATAGGGACTACTATTTTTCAAAAGCACATAATACAAATAATGCTGAAGATTGGAGTAAAGCAAAGTCTCTTAGAAATGAAGTAAACAATATGAAATATTCACTGAAAAAGAGTTACTGTAACGAGGCTATAAGTAACAACATAAATTATAGTAAAAATCTTTGGAAAACAATTAAGAAAATTATACCAAACAAAACATCAAGTATACCTACAGCAGTTGTTAAAAAGAATGGTAATTACTCAGGTAACAAAAAGGATATGGCAAATGAGTTCAATGAGTTTTTCACTTCAATAGGTAATGAACTTGGGAGTAAATTTAATAATAACAATGATAATTATGTATGCACTTGTAATACTATATGTTCTCATCAAAATCATAGTGTAAACAAATTTAGTTTTAGAGCAATATCTAATGAATTTGTTCTCAAACAAATAAGTAAAATGCAAAATTGTAAATCGTCAGGATTAGATCCATTCAATGTAAGGTTATTAAAGTTGGCTGCGCCTTTCATCTCAAAATG
The DNA here is from genome assembly GCF_039555335.1 of Amphiura filiformis. NCBI lineage: Eukaryota > Metazoa > Echinodermata > Ophiuroidea > Amphilepidida > Amphiuridae > Amphiura > Amphiura filiformis. The sequence continues at coordinate 10,867,078 of NC_092646.1, read as the reverse complement.
CCTTGTTCATATTTGCAACCTGTCTATAAATGGGTCTACTTTTCCTGATGCATGGAAGAAGGCTAAAGTAACTCCAATATTTAAATCGGGTGATAAAACTAATGTTAGTAACTATAGACCTATCTCTGTATTACCAATTGTATCAAAGATCATTGAAAGAGCTGTCCATGATCAATTATATAAATATATGAGTAATGTAGGACTGTTATCAAATGCTCAATCCGGATTTCGTCCGAATCATTCCACAACAACAACCCTTCTAGATGTGCAAGATTACATTTTAAAGAATATGGATACAGGTTATGCTACAGGTGTTTTATTTATAGACTTAAAGAAAGCATTTGATACTGTAAATCATGATATTCTGATTAGGAAACTTAAACAATATGGGGATGAATTATTATGGTTTAAATCATACTTAAACAACAGAGAACAAACTGTTAATGTTAACTCAACTCTTTCTGACTTTAGGCCAATTGATATTGGTATTCCTCAGGGCTCAATTTTAGGTCCTTTACTGTTTATCATTTTTGTTAACTGTTTACCTAATGCTGTGTCTGAATGTAAAACTGTAATGTATGCTGATGATACCTCTTTAATGTGTAAAGCTAAAAATGAATCTGATCTTAAAATTCAAATGGAGTCATGTCTAAGTAGGGTAGCTGAATGGTTCAAAGTAAACAAACAAAAGTAAACAAACTCACTAAGTTTATGATCTTTGGTACAAACAAAATGCTTGAAAAGTTCAACAATGTACATTTATTATATAACAACAATGATATTGAAAGAGTAGATGAGTTTAAATATCTAGGTGTAAAATTTGATAGCAAGATGTCTTGGTCAGCTCACATTGATAATGTTAGTAAAACTATTTCCAAAAGAACTGGTATAATAAAACGTATAAAATATTTCCTTCCATATAAAACCACTGTAATGTTATCAAATGCTCTTGTTATTCCCCATTTTGATTACGGCAGCATGGTCTGGTCAAATTTTAGTGCAGAGTACCATAATAGGCTTCAGGTACTTCATAATAATTTAGCTAGAATAATTCTCTCAGCAGATATAAGGACACCAACTAATGATTTAATGAATACATTGCAGTGGGTTACACTTGATCAAAGATGGCATAATACTCTATTAATGACTGTTTTCAAATGTTTAAAGAACGAATATCCATCATACTTATCTTCTCAATTTGATTTTGTTCATGATAACCATAATCATATAACTAGAAATCATACTTCTAATACATTGATTGTTCCAAAATTTAAATCAAATTCAGGTCAACATACTTTTCACATCAGGGCAGCCTATGCATGGAATTCTTTGCCACCGACAGTAAGAGCGCAGATGGAAAATATGACTTTAGGCCAATTTCAGTCAAAAATTAAAGAAATTTAGGCCTGTCTTTATCTACATTTTGTTCATTTGCTTGCTTATTTTTTGTATAAATATAATTGTCTCGAGACAGCAGGAAAGCACAACAACGCAAAGATTAGACTCCGCATTGCCCCCACGATCATGAGGACCATTTAATACACATAAGCTTATTTATAATAATTTCACAATCTCATAGAAATTAAGACTATATTGAGATAATAACAGATTTCATATCAATTAAACAAATTATATACATTGAGATGATTAATTGCAGCAAGCATTTGGAATTATTTATCATCTTCATATAAATCAATAAATACACGAATTATTGGAAAAATGTGTACAAGCCAACCATACAGGCTGGACAAACAAAAGTTGACTTCTGAATCACATTTAACCAAATTTCATCTTAAGCAAATCTTAAGCATATTTTAAACAGATAAATCTTTGGATCAAACAGAGGATTGGATTGGAAAACAGCATTTTTAACCTCAATTAAATAAATAGAAATCTCCAAAAGAATAAACAATGCCAACACTAGCAAACGAACATTTTGTATTCAGCAAGATACGGCATCAATGCTTAAACCATTTACTGATATATAATCCACTGGTATTGACAACCAAGTAAATAAAGATACTCCAAATAAGCAACAAAGCATTTATAACCCTGGTATAAAAAACGCAGTAGAAAGGGAGGAAAGCATGAAAGCAACCAATAGACCACTATAAAACGCAGTAGAAAGTGGAGACAATCTACTGACGAGATTCTTCAGGTTTTGAAGAAACTCCACCACCCTCAATAAAAAACGCAGTAGAAAGTGGAGACAATCTACTGACGAGATTCTTCAGGTTTTGAAGAAACTCCATACAAAGCTTTCAATAGCCCAATAAACACATTCAATACCATAAAACGCAGTAGAAAGTGGAGACAATCTACTGACGAGATTCTTCAGGTTTTGAAGAAACTCCATACAAAGCAACCAAAAGCCCAATAAAACCAACCAATACCATAAAACGCAGTAGAAAGTGGAGACAATCTACTGACGAGATTCTTCAGGTTTTGAAGAAACTCCATACAAGCAATCAATAGCCCAATAAAACCATTCAATACCGTAAAACGCAGTAGAAAGTGGAGACAATCTACTGACGAGGTTCTTCAGGTTTTGAAGAAACTCCATTCAAAGCAATCAATAGCCCAATAAAACCAACCATTACCATAAAACGCAGTAGAAAGTGGAGACAATCTACTGACGAAATTCTTCAGGTTTTGAAGAAACTCCATACAAAGCATTCATTCCCCTTCTATAAAATGCAGTAGAAAGTGGAGACAATCTACTAATGATATTCTTCAAGATTTCAAGAAATTCCATACAAAGCCTCTATTTTTAAGCATAAAGCAGCATAATTGGACATACCATTTTATTGGAGTATCTTTAACCATATTTAGTTACTGAATCACCCTTCCAGCTTTTGGGAGGGTGGGTGGGATTTTTTGGTCCATCAAGATCGAAGGAACAATTGCAAGTGCATCACTAGGAGAACTATGGACATAACAAAGGAATTAAAAAATAAGATGGGAGACCTGAATGGCTGCACACCACTAAAGTGACAGCTGACTGGACAGAAAAACTGAGCTTGTTGCTATAACAACATAACAACAACCCCTAAATTAAAACTGACTTGACCAGGAGACCAAAACACTTTAAGTGTACTTGAGAATGCTCAAGTGGAAATAAGAGGATAAGCCTCTACACCTAGATGCACATGACAGCCTAATGTCCCCTGCTGCTGAGACAATCTAGTTTTTAAAAGATTTGCAACTTTAAAAAACGGAATTATTGTATTTCTGTATTTTGAATCATGGTATTTATAATTTTCTTGTATTTGATGATACCATTATACTTATTTGTAATACTAGTATATTATGTATGCTATTTTTGTAAATATTGTGTATCGTAATATATTTTGTTGCAATAACATGTATACAATGAGGGCCTGCTTGAAAAGCAGTGCTTGTCACTGAAGCAGTATTACCCTCAATAAAGAAAGAATAAAGAAATAAATAAATAAAAATTATCTCCCACACAAGGGGTGTAGATTTCAAATCAAGTGGAGTCACCCATTAAGGTAACCCCATTTTAAATTCCCTGTGTGTGAGTTTAAGGTTATGTCTTCAAGGGAGGTAAATAGCAAGTGAAATTCTTTTCATCTGGGTGGGCAGCTCCATTGCTGTTGCCCATGCAGTTGAAAAGATCTCAAGCGTTATCCTCCATAGTGGGTATATGGATATAGCTCAATGTTAATCCATTTGGCCATTGTGTTCATTCAATTGTTGCCATGACACATGTAGAAATCTGTAGATTGAATATCAAATCAGATCACTTCCTCCTTGAGTATTATTGTGAAATGCATGTCTGTACTTAGATGCATATATCCAGCACCAGGATGGATTGGGTCAATCAGGGATTTATGCTGCTTTCATACTTTCCTGCCACTCTGACGATGATTGTGCTTCACTGCGCAGTCACACCAGAAACACTAGTGGTGACCAGAACCAAACCGATTAGAGGTTAATAACTGCGCATCGGTTATTTGGAGGCATTGTGAAAAATCTAAACATTTTGCCTTTGGAACCGAGGATATTCCGAGGTCCAAAGCAAAATGTTTAGATTTTTCACAATGCCCGACATATTACCGATGCAAAGTTATTAACCTCATTCATAACTAAATCACTTTAATCTCTTCACCTTACAAAATAACACAAAATTTTGCTCAAAAGTTTATAAAAATAGATGATTTTTACATCTTCCCTTGCCAAAAATCGATCAGGCTAAAACAGAACGACCAATAACAAAAGTGCGTATCACAATCTGTGCAAATATGGTAGCTCGCAATCCAAATACGGACAGCCAGCGCTGCAAGAGTTTGTTGGACGCACAATACCGCGCAGCGCAGAAGTCAATTGTGTGCGACATTGGAACAATTACGCATTTTGCGGTCAATTGTGAGATATTAATGACCTCGATTTGCGTTAGCGTTTTCGCAAATAATAAAATATGATTGGATCGCACGCATCGCGTTTATTAATGAGGTTATGAATATATATCAATCACTGCTCTGCTTTGTCCAAAGCGGCAGATCGCTAAGAGTAGCAGTGCTGTTCTGACGTATGAGAACAGGATATGATTTTTGACCAATTAGCACAGAGCGGTGCTGAGTGGCAACACTGGCTTTCAGACTTCAGCTGTAGCTCAGTGGCATGCCGCTCAGCTTGCAGAAAAGTGCAAGTGGCATGATGAAGCGTCATCAGGTTGCTCACTGGCAAGCAACAGTATGAAACCAGCATAACACTCTACTCTTTTTGAAACCGACTGCGAGATTGTATGTCTCCTTAGGAAAGGACATTAAACCGTTAAGAATGAGGACTTTCATGAGGTGCAATCCTACAGGGAACTTTTATTATTTACGAGGGGGGATGTTTTTAAAACCTACCTATTCCACTGACATCTTCAGCAACTTATAATCTTCCAATGGCCGCAACACTCAAAGATTCATGTAAACTTACCATCCATCAAACTCTATACATTTATGAGCCGTGAATGATTAATGATCTACTAGTTTGGTGAATTTCATTAATTATACCACTTGATCAGAAAGAAA